>NC_050091.1:14935685-15033074 GCF_009764565.3 Dermochelys coriacea
GGGTGCTCAGAAGAAGACAGTGCAGTATGACTACTGGCCATCGTCTTCTGCTGGCTGCAAATTAAAAGACAGTGCACTGCCGGTAGGACTCAATCGCCATGAGACAAAACAAGGGGAATGACCTGGCTGAGTCACTCCCATGTTTGCCCAGGCGCCCGATTAAAAGAGCACCCAGGACTACGTCAACGACGGCTACCAGTCATACTGCACTGTCTGCTGTCAAAAGGCAATAAACTGCTGCTGTGTAGCAATGCAGTACCATGTCCGCCAGCACCCAGGAGACATATGGTGACGGTTAGCTGAGCGGGCTCCATGCTTGCCGTGGTATGGCGTCTGCACAGGTAACTCAAGAAAAAAGATGCAAAACGATTGTCTGCCCTTGCTTTTACGGAGGGAGGGAGGGAACGGGGACCTGACGATATGTACCCAGAACCACCCGCGACAATGTTTTAGCCCCATCAGGCACTGGGATTTCTACCCAGAATTCAAATGGGCGGTGGAGACTGCAGGAACTGTGGGATAGCTACCCACAGTGCAAAGCTCCGGAAGTCGACTGTTGCCTCAGTACTGTGGACACAGTCTGCCGACTACATGCACTTAGAGCATTTGTGTGGGGACACATACACTTGACTATATAAAAACGCTTTCTACAAAACCGACTTCTATAAATTCGACCTAATTTCGTAGTGTAGACATACCCTTAGAGACTAATAAATTTATTTGAGCATAAGCTTTCATCAGTACATCTGACCAGACACTGCCAGGTCCCCTTTTCGACTGGATGTTCCAGTCGAAAACCAGACACCTGGCAACCTTATGCAAATGAAACATTTTAACAGAGAAGGGCTAATTTCAAAGCAAGTGGGTGCTGTGTGTGATGATCGGAGGTCAAAGCCTCTAGATGCGTGCCTGTCTCTCCATCCTCAAAGGAAGAGCCCACATGGGTGGTGACACTGTCGGCTTGTTTTCCTTGTATGGATTCAGGGAAAGATCCTGCATCTCTGGACCGTTTGGATTCTAATGGTGGAATAACCGAACGAGAAGACGGAAATCCCCATGGTAATTCTGGGCAGTCCTGAGAGCCTTCTGTGCAACTAGCAGTTTACTACCTCTCTGCTACCTCTGGGAATTACAGACTGTCTCACTTCTCCCTATACTGAACCTGCTTTAACCTCTCAGGAACTCCCTTTTCTTTTTCTTAGCTAATAAGCCTTTCGTTGGTTTACGCTAAAATTGGCAACAGGTGTTATCTTTGGGGGAAGATCTAAACCAGGGGTTTTCAACCTTTTTACATTTGTTGACTCCTAAAAAATTCTGAAGAGTGGCGTGGCCCCTTTTGGAAATCGTAGACCCTGTCTGCGGCTCCCCCGGGATCCACGGACTGCTCTAGGGTACCATCGGATTTAGGGTGAGTGACTGGTCTCTTGGGACTAGGAGCAACCTGGATGTGGTGGTATTTTTGGTGTCGGTCACCACTGATCACTAAATCCAGCTTGCCTGGGGGAGAGCCCTGGGGAACTGTCTGGGACTCTGCGGTGAGACTGGTGCCATAATCCAGCTGTTCACGTTTGTTCCAGGCTGGGTGAAATCTAATTATAAACCACCCCACCCGCTTGGTGTGTTTGCCCTGTGTTCTAACAGTCTGGAATCTGCCCTGAGGCGGGCAGCAGTGACACCCTCATCCTGCCAGCTGCTTCACCCGCACCCCCTCTACCATCCCCTACGAGCCCCTTTTGTCTGGCCCTCCAGACCCAGCCGCATGGCTCCTGGCAGTGGCAGGGTCAGCCCCAGGAGCAGCAGGGTGTGAGTGCTGAATCCAGCTGGGAGGAGAGATGGGGTGGGGAGAGGGAAGTACTGGGGGGAAGGGGGATGGGGACAGGAGCTGAGGAGGGGTGGGGGAGAGACAGGATGAGAGAGGAGGGGGTAGGAGGGGGAGAAGGGGGCTGGGAGGGAGGATAGGGGGCAGGCGGGGGAGAAGGGCGCTGGGAGGGGAGCACAATGAGTGACGGAGCAGGGAGGGGATGAACTATTTCATTGGGGGCGTCTCACTTGCAGGATAGTTTAAGTGACACTGAAACCTAGTGATATTTGCTGAGCTCCTGGAGTCAAGGGAGCGGCTCGGCGCTCACCCGGCTGCAGAGGAAAGCTAGAAGACAAGGCTCAGAAATGAGCAGGCCAACAAAGTTCCCCTGAGCTTGCTGGGCTACACCAAACTCTTCCCCCCACCCCCAACCTCCTGGGGACTGTTCCCCACCACCGGCCTCCGCGTGTTGCACCAGTGGGGACGGGGCCAAATCTGGGCAGCAACCTGGGGTATTTTGGTGAGTTTCAGTTTCATGAGAGCGTGAAAAGGAACCTGAAACCCACGAGAAACGGGGGCGAGGGAGGGTTGTTCAACTTGGGATGGTTGCGACGCTTCTCTCCAGGGTCGCGTTCTCGGAGCTGGCACTTAAAAATGCCTCCACCCTCCCCCAAAACCCCAGCACTCGAGGTAATTCTCCCACATTTCGGCTAGGACGTTCGCCCTTTGGCTCTGCCTGCCAGCTCGTGGCTCCCCACCCTGGAGGGCCTTTCTCCAGTCCATCCCCAGGACCTTTGCCTACGAGCCACAGATCCCCCCCTTCCCATTGAGCCTAATGTAGAACAGAGCCACCCCCACCCACAAGTTGGCTGACCTCCCTCCCCCCCAAGCCCCATGCCTTACTTTGCTCCACGGTGCCTGGGCAACCATGAAGATGGTTTCCCATGGTTCCAGTCTAGCCTTTTCCAGCGCACCTGGCCAGGGATGGGTGGGAGGAACAGAGGAGTGCCTGGCCCATATGGGGAGAGGGATGTCACCCAACCCTCTCTTCCACCACTGACTTCCCCATCCCATCCTGGGCTCCCTCTCATTCCCCTTTTCCCCAGCAAACTAACCCCACTGGCAGCAACAGCGGCTCCTGTGATGGCACCTACCAGGCTGGTCCAAATGGGGACTGGAGCCGCTGACTGCGGAAGGCGGGTGGACCCTGTGGGGCTCAGGACTCTGCTGTCCTGGATTTGCTCCATGCTTGTCAAACGATTTGCAGGGCTCTAAGCAGGGTCTGAATGAGCTCCCCGACATCTACCGATGAGCTAGGGCCAAAACCTTGAGGATCAGGCCTTGTTTGCACAGACATGCCCACTCTGCTACAAATCACACTAGTATTGAGGGCAGCAGTAATGAAATGTTGTTATCCGATTGTGTGCCCAAAGGGGTGGCAGAACTGTGCTTCGCACGCCCTGATCGAGGGCTTTCACCCTCGACGAACGTGCATTGGCTAAGGCTGTGGGCTCTGCCTAAGTGGCATGGACATTTTTTGATCCTCCCTTTCTGCACTGTTTAAAGACAGAGCTGATTAGACTCGTCTGAAAGTCTTGGGGTTAGTGGTGCGTGATGGCTAGAGCTGAAATCACTGATAACCAGGGTGAAGCATTGAGCCTTACACCCAGGGCTGGTTTTAGGGGTGGGTAGGTTGGGTGACTGCCCAGGGGTGCCCCTCCTTGTTCTGCTGCCATCTGTACCCCCCCCCCGACCAAGATGCTCCCAGGAGCTTCCTGTCTGCTGTGCAGAGGGTTGCGGGGGCTGATTTCAGGCTGTTCTCTCCACCTCTGCCTGTGTACCCTGTCTCTCCTGAGCTGGGGTGGGGGACAAGAGTCTGTGCTTAGTACTTACTTTGGTACTTCCTGTTGAAATGTGCAATGCACATGTATTCTCTGGAATTTTATTTTTTCAAACTTTGTTAAGGATTGCAGTGCTGTTATTTTCAGGTTTTGACTGGTCTGTGCATTTCATAATTATATTTCCCCCTAATGCTGAAATTTAATTCTTTGAGTAGTGAGTTCTAAAATGCCTAACCTGTCCTGGCTGGCATAATTATCATTATAACTGTTATTACCATATTGTGCTTTGTCATTCCTTATTTAAAACAGTACAATCAAATAATAGTATCCTTCTAGAGTGTAACTTTGCTAAGGTGAGTACAAGCTAGTGCCAGTTTAAAAAACATTAGCTAAAAACATAACTTTAGATACTGGGCTTATGAAGATCACATATTTTCAAATTGTATTTTTAGTTATATCTGTAAAATAACTTAATATGTGTATGGAAAATCAGTGAAGTTCCCAGTATGGTACTAATAGCAATGATGGAGTCCAATGTTAGGGAGTCACGTACATGATTGTGATCGGGAAACATAAATGCCAGAATAATTAGAAAAATAAATTCCTGTTTTTAATAAACCCTTAATCGTGTATAAAGAAAAGCAGTACTTGTGACACCTTAGAGACTAACAAATTTATTAGAGCATAAGCTTTCGTGCAGCGCTCACGAAAGCTTATGCTCTAATAAATTTGTTAGTCTCTAAGGTGCCACAAGTACAGCTTTTCTTTTTGCGAATACAGACTAACACGGCTGCTACTCTGAAACCTGTCATTAATCGTGTATGTTTATGTTTTAGTGGAGTGAAAAACAATTGACTAAGATAATGGTAGTAACACAGAGTATGGCTGTCAGAGAAAGTAAACAGATTTTAATCAGATTTATTTATTTGTATTTATCTCTGCTAAAGATCGTGTATAAAGCAGCGATTCTCAAATGCAACCACCATAGCTGCATGTGGCCACCATGGGCTTTTTTGTGGTACAGTATCCTGGGAGGCAAAGCAGCCACCCCTCCCCTTCCCTGTTGCTCCTGGATGCGCCAACTTGTTGTTGGCCGCTGCGGCTGCCAGCAGGGGTTGGGCCCTGCCACTGCCTCCCTCTGGAGACACCTGGGACACAACACTGGAGGAGAAGACAGACTGTGAATTTCTTGCTTTCCCAGTGGTGGGGCTTGGGCTTCAGCCCTGGGATTGTGGGGTGGCAGGCTCTGGCCACGGGGCTTCGGGCTCTGGCCCCGGCTTCAAGCTCCTTCCGGGGGCCCCATCCCCCGGGCTTCAGGCTCTCACCCTCTTCAGGCTCCCTGCTGCCTCCCCCACCTCTCATCGCCCCTGGTCCCTGCTGCCTAACCTCCCCATCCAGGCCTTAATTTGTCCCCAGGCTTCCCAAGGCTGAGTAAGTCTGCTGTGAAAAGTGATACCTGTATGTTTGTTAATATCACTTTTCATATCACTTTTCACAGCAGCAGACTTCCTAGCTAGTAATAATTAAATTACAATGATTTTGTTGTGCATATGTATTTGTTTTTCCCAAAGTTAATTATTTAAGGGGAAATTATCAGAGCAACCACCAGCCGCACTCTGAGGCCACCAAAAAATTTACCATGAGAACCTCGGGTACAAAGTATCAAACGTGTTTCTGATAACAGTGTTAAAGCACCAGAACTGATACCTAAGGTTTGGGATTGGGAATATTTCGCTGTATTATCTCCTGATTGTTCTAAATTTACATAGAAACTTTAAACGAGGCTTTAATTGGCGTTTGTATATATTTTTTCAACAATTAGATACGGAGCTCCTCTCGGCTAATTCCTAAGTTGTTATCTGCAAAAGCCCCTAGAGTCTTCAGGTGCCTAAGCAGTCCCTGGAATCATGTTTAAAGTTTCCTTCCACTCCTGAAAATCTGAAATGGGGCCCCGGTGAGCCAGGCCAGAGGGCTGCAGGAGGGCCGTGGGCTCTGGCAAAATACAGCCCCCACGTGACAGCGTGAAGCCTTGAGCCACATACCGAGCACCAGGCCTCACAAGCCACAGCAGCAGTGCAGACGGAAGGGTGGCAATACACCATATGCCAGGCCACCCTTCCGTCTGCGCTGTTGCTGGCAGTGGTGTCTTCAGAGCTGGGCGCCCGGCCAGCACCCACAGGTATCAGGCCGCACTGCCAGTGCTTAATTTTTGCCAGGGCTGAGCTCTGGCATCTCTTTCAATACAAATTAAGGACTGGGGGTAGGCAGTGGGGCCCAGAGGTGATGGGGGAGTGGGGAACCCATGGGAGCCAGGGAGGGGTAATGGGGGGGCAAAATACAAGTTCACCCAAGGCACCATTTTCCCTAAGGCCAACCTTGCTTACCCCTGCTGTGGCACAATATTCCTGTGGAAGAATCTGCCCTAGCCATGAGGTTCCCCCACTATCCACTGAAATCCCAGAGAGCCGGGGGAGCCTCAAGACACCGAGCGGCAGAGAGGCAGGTGGCAGCAGAAACTGACGGAGCAGGACCATCGCCGGCACGGCAGACGGCGGCACAGTGGTGATCGCAAAGGAGGCGCTGCTCTACGTTCCCCTCTGGTGGGAGATGAACTCACGTGAATGCACCTCTGACCTCTGGGTCTTCCTGGACCCAGGGCAGCAGTGGTGAGTGGGGTGCGGTGGGGGGGGGAAGTGGGAGCAGGGTGTTAAAGGGGCATTCGTCCGTCAGACTTTCATGCTGCACGGTGAGAAATTGAGGCCAAGGATGCTGTACTTGGGGACGGGGGTTTTGCTCGTGGTCAGATGTTTCAGTCATGACTGTGGTGTTTTCCCAAATTAATGGGAACTTTTAATTAAAAGTTTTTTTGCTGAGCATTGACTCAGGGTTTCGGGAATCTTAGAGGCTCCTGGGGCTGGTGTGTAATTTCCCCAGATTACTGGCTGGGGGCTCGAGCTGGCTTGCACTGTGTTGTTAAGAGGGACCCCTGGGTATGGAACCCGGCCCTTGTTGCTGCCGACTCCACCTGGCAGCAGAGTTCAGTGACCGCAGGATACGCTGTGGTCACAGGCCGTTTAACCCCCCGTCCATTGACGGGTCTGACAGCTCCACGGTGAGAAGCAGCAGGTCTCTCAGAGCCTGCCTGTGCGGGTGGGTGGAGGACTAAAGCAAACTGCAGGTGATTCTGTATTTGTTTTGCCTTTCACCCTGGTTACGGAAAATTGGTTACATGGTGGGCTAAAACAACTTCCTAATTGTGTTACACAGCCTTAGAAGCAGCCGAGGTTTCAGTAAATTTTTCCTGAGACCAGACCCTCGTGACAGAGCTGTGCTGATGGAAACTCCACAGTCACATGCCGGCATGATCCAATGTTTGGGGACATTTGCTTTCATTGTATTGCAAACCCCTGGACTTCCCCCATAGTAATGGGCTGCCAGGAATTCCCTTAGCTCAGCGATTTAAAAACCCAACAAGGAGTGACTGTTATTCAGAGCAGGCTTCAGGAGGCCACACTGCCTGTGCCAGTCCCCCTTTTCATGACTGCAACTCTCTCTGGGCTCTCTGTCTGCCAGGATCCAGCTGGGCTGCGCCAGTGAGTACGTCAGTGACTTGGGTTGCTTGTCTCAGACAGCATCCATCTGTCTCCACGGTTGGGACGGGATCTGCCCCATGGCTGAGCGGCAATGTCTGATCCAGGCATGGACTGTCTTGACCTCTGATCATGGCCGGGGAGTGGTTGTGGTGCAGCAAGAGGCAGAGGGAGGGGAATGCGGTGTGGGGGTGGGACAGTGGGCTCAGGAGGGTGCTGATACGCTCAGAATGGGGCTGGTTGAGCCAGTACATCCATTAGGAGGTGTCAAAGGGGACGAGCCTTTGCTCGTTGCTGACCTGGGGCCAGGACAAAGTCACTGGTTTGAGTTGGATCCTGCTTGGGAGCTGGGAGATGTTATTGGAGGATGGGGGGAGTAACTGTGAAATCAGTTTTGTAGGGTGTTGGGGGAGGGGGTCACTTTGCCAATCAGTGTCTGCGCTTCTCTTGCAGGGCAAATCTGAGTCTCTACAGCGTGTGATATGCCCCGGCCTTTGTTCCCCAATTTTCCTGTTCCTTGTGTGGGGGGGCTCATTGGTGTGAGTATCTCACTTGCTAGCCCCTGCTGTCCTGTCCTGCCCTGTTTACAAACCACGGGGAGTTTCCCAAGCTCTCTTGTAGCTCCCGAGCTCAGCTTCGGGGCAGATGCTCTAGTGCCCAACAGTGGGGGAAGTGGTGTTATTGAACACTAACAGGAAACTGA
This sequence comes from Dermochelys coriacea, assembly GCF_009764565.3. Lineage (NCBI taxonomy): Eukaryota > Metazoa > Chordata > Testudines > Dermochelyidae > Dermochelys > Dermochelys coriacea. Next base: position 14,943,621 of record NC_050091.1, read on the forward strand.
GTTGATATTCGTTCAGTTCTCTAAAACCATTTTATTAAGAAACCTCCTCTTAATCACACCCTGCCCGTTTGGTGCCAGAGAGTCATGACTTGATGGTGATATTGAGCATTTCACGAAAAGCCCAGATCTTGCTGATTCTGGATTACAGAAGAATTATTTGGTTAAAAACTAAGATTTCCGCCCCCACATTTGTGGAGAAAAGCTTGGAAACCTGAGCAGGCTGGGATGTGGATTTTTGTTGCAAGAAAAACGTCAGTAGAAAAGTTTGGAGTTTTGCTGAAATTTTTCCTCAGAATTTTTGGGGTGTTTTCATTGAAAATCCTGAAAACTAGAAAACTGAAAATATTTTTGCTTGTGACTGAAATTTGGGCGATTTTGGCTGCCCAAAACCGTTCAGCCATTGGGGACGGGGGGGGGACGTGTGTTCATTTAAACCTAAGAAGCCATTTTTTGTTTGAAAACAACATTTCAGACCAAACTTACGACCCGCTCTATTGCAAACCCAACCTGGGTGCAACCCATGGGCTCAGAAGGCCAATGAGCAGAACAGCAAGTGTATTATAGTTATATTCGCCTGATTTCTAAGCTGAGCTCATGACTTTTGGGGGCCTGAATCATGAGGATTTGAGGGTTTGGGGCAGGTGATACGGAACTCACTAGGCCCCCCAGTGTTCAAACTTCTCCCCAGCCTTTCTGTTTTGGTGTCAGTCATGTCCATGCTAGGGGAGAGAGCATAATGGAGACCCTTTTCTTGTCCCTCCACCCATTTGCCTCATTGCCATATAGGGGGATGGCAGGAGATCAAGCTCTGGAGCCTGTCGAGCCTTCGGCTCTGCTGCTAAGCAAAGGGCCAGTTGGGAGGGTGGTTTTCTCGGCGTGGACAGCAAGTCCTTCCAGGAACTGGGCTGAGATCCATCAACTCGTCTCACATGTGAGCCACTGACTGACCTAATGGCTGACATGTGAAAGGCTCCATGTCCCGGTCCCTTGAGCATGTCAGCTCATGTCCCCTTTCATCTCTTCTTGCCCCCAAGCTCCCACCCCGTTTGGCGCTAACCCCCTGGGGTTACAGAGGTCCCAGGGCAGGGGGAGGCTGGGCAGTGGCTGGGATCTCTGTCCCTGACTCTGTTTCCCTTTCAGGGCTCATCACAGCCGAGTCACCCATCACTGCTCAGTTCGGGAGGGACGTCACCCTGAGCTGCCTTTTCCCATCCCAGCCCCGGATGAACCTCCAGCACCTGATCCTCACCTGGGAAAAGGAGCGGGCGGGGACAGAGGCCCTGGTGGTTCATAGTCACTATTACGGGAAGGACCAGCTGGCGAGACAGGACGAGGCTTATAGGAACCGGACCTGGCTGGATCCAGAGGGGCTGGCCCGGGGGAATGGATCCCTGACACTGAGGGGTGTCCGCACGCAGGACGAGGGCAATTATCGCTGCCATGTAACCTCGGAGCTGGGCACAACTTCGGAGATGAGGCAGGTTACAGTGATGGGTATGTCTCGTTCAACCTGAGGTTTCTCCTAAGGCTCCGTTGCCCTTCGATATCTGAGGAGCTGAGGGAGACTGCACTGGAAGCTGGTTTATTCAGAGATAATCTCCCACCTAACACCAGTGGGCACAGGAGAGGTCAGTGCCTGGCACTGTGGGAATAATCAGCGCTGACACCAGATGCTGTGATGTAGGTTTACAGGCTCCACCAGCTGCCCAGAGAAGATAAGGTTGACTCGGACCCATGGGGCCACATAGCCTGGTAGCCTGTTTCCAAGCACAGCCAGCCGCTTGAGAGACAGAGGCAAGGGTAACTCTAGTGCACAGTGATGGACGAACATGGACACGGCATCTTAGCATTGAAATGTGGGGCTGGAAGGGACCTCGAGAGGTCTGCTGTCAGGAACAAAGATTCGAAGATCTCCGAAGATCTACAGCTAATTCCCCAAAGCAGAAGGGTTTGCAGCCCTCAACCATGACTCTGGATGCTTTGGTCCATAGCAATGTCCAATCATTTCTTCAATCTTTCGATGGTCCTGGCCTGAGTGATATCCATGGCAAGGAATTCCATGGGTTAGGCATGTACTGTGGACGGAGAAATATTGCCTACAATCAGCCTTTACTGCTCTATCAACTCCATTTAGGGGTCTGGGGCTCAAAGCAATGTGCCATAGAGGGCTGAAGGATGGCAGAGATTGGTAGTTATCCACAGATTCGGCATTGTGTCCTTCTAGGCTGGCCACCGGCATTCCAGATTCTACAGTTCAGACTGGGGTAGGGTGGGTAGAACTAGAGGCACAAATTGGGGTTCTGTCTCTTAAGCAAGGTAAGCCATTATGGGATAAGAGGGAAGGTTCTCTGATGGATTGGTAACTGGTTAAAAGACAAGTATCAGGGGGTAGCCGTGTTAGTCTGTATCTACAAAAACAACAAGGAGTCTGGTGGCACCTTAAAGACTAACAGATTTATTTGGGCATAAGCTTTCATGGGTAAAAAACCCACTTCTTCAGATTCCATAAATCTGAAGAAGAGAGTTTTTTACCCATGAAAGCTTATGCCCAAATAAATCTCAGCTTTCGTGGGTAAAAAACCCTCTTCTTCAGATGCATGGAATCTGAAGAAGTGGGTTTTTTACCCATGAAAGCTTATGCCCAAATAAATCTGTTAATCTTTAAGGTGCCACCAGACTCCTTGTTGTTTTTTTGGTTAAAAGACTGGAAACAAAGGTAGGAATAAATGGTCAGTTCTCAGAATGGAGAGAGGTAAATAATGGTGTCCCCCAGGGGGCTGTGCTGGGCCCAGTCCTATTTAACATTTTCATAAAGGATCTGGGAAAAGGGGTAAACAGTGAAGAGACAAAATTTGCAGATGATACAAAACTACTCAAGTTAAGTCCAAAGCAGACTGTGAAGAGTTACAAAGGGATCTCACAAAACTGGGTGACTGGGCAACAAAATGGCAGATGAAATTCAGCATTGAAAAATTCAAAGTAATGCACATTGGAAAACATAATCCCAACCATACATGTAAAATGATGGGGTCTAAATTAGCTGTTACCACTCAAGAGAGAGATCTTGGAGTCATTGTGGATAGTTCTCTGAAAACATCCGCTCAGTGTGCAGCAGCAGTTAAAAAAGCGTAGAGAATGTTTGGAATCGTTAGGAAAGGGATAGATAATAGGACAGAAAATATCATCTTGCCTCTACATAAATCCATGGTACGCCCACAGCTTGAATACTGCGTGCAGTTCTGGTGGCCCCATCTCAAAAAAGATATATTGGAATTGGAAAAGGTTCAGAAAAGGGCATCAAAAATGATGAGGGGTCTGGAACAGCTGCCATATGAAGAGAGATTAATAAGGCTGGGATTGTTCAGTTTGGAAAAGAGACGACTAAGGGGGGATCTGATTGAGGTCTATAAACTCATGACGGGTGTGGAGAAAGTCAATAAGGAGCTGTTATTTACTCCTTCCCATAACACAAGAACTAGGGGTCACCCAATTAAATTAATAGGCAGCAGGTTTATAACGTAGGGAAGTATTTCCTCACACAACGGACAGTCAACCGGTAGATATGGTGAAGACCAAGACTATAACCGGGTTCAGAAAAGAACAAGATAAGTTCCTGGAGGATGGGTCCATCAATGGCTATTAGCCAGGATGGGCAGGAATGGTGTCCCTGGCCTCTGTCACCCATTCCCAGCTTCTGGCAAACAGGGGATGGATCATTTGATGATTCCCTGTTCTGTTCATTCCCACTGGGGCACCTGGCATTGGCCATTGTCGGAAGACAGGATACTGGGCTAGATGGACCTTTGGTCTGACCCATCCTGGCCATTTTTATGTTCTTAAATATCAGCGGGAGGAAAATGAAGCTAATGTTGGAAACATGACTGAAAGCCCAAGGACAAGATTCTCAGCTGAGATATCCAGCATGATTCCAATGGTGCCATTGCCGATTGACACCAGCTGGGGATCTGGCCCAAAACACTTTCTGCAGAAGGAAACCAGTATTCCTGTAAATGGTAACTGGCTCTGGCTGGTAAGACCAAGGTGGGGGGAGTTTTCATGTGTAGGGTGAACACTGTGGCCATCCCAAGTGGATCTGATCTCAGACAAACTGTAGATGATGTCCCTCCTCAAAGCTGGCTCAAACACCAAACTTCATGGTTTAACCTCAAACTGCACAGTTTAACCTCTTGTGCTGTGTTTCTGGGCAGCTGTTTACCTGGCTGTTCCACCCCAGAGGTGGCTGCATCTCTGCACTGGGGAAGCAATTCCTGTGTTTGGAGCCTGTCAAGCAACTGGAGGTGAAAAACTCCAGAGACATGGGAAGTGTTTTTTCCTTTCAGTACCCTACAGTGAGCCTCATCTGACCCTTGATCCCTCGTTTCGGCTGGGCCACGCTCTTTTGACCTTCAGCTCAGGGGGCAGGTACCCCCGAGCAAGCGTGGTGTGGAGGAACGGGATGGGAACCTAGCAGAGCTCAGCAGTACTACAGAGTCCATGGACGCCCAGGGCCTTTACACCCTGCGCAGTGAGCTGGTTGTGCCCGTGGGGCGGAGCACCAACCTCACCATGCTCCTGGTGACAGCACACGGACGGGAGACCCCTGTGCAGCACGTCACAGTGGCAGAAGGACCCGGTGAGTGGGGGAAGGGAATAGTCCAGCCAGTGCAAGGCTCTGCCCTACAGTGGGACGTGGGGAGGGGATTAGTGGCTGAGCACAATTATTTAACCCATTGTCGCTCCCCAGTGGCAGAGCAGGGTATTGCTGCTCAGCAGCCCCGAGTTTGGACTTCACTGTGTTGGCCCAGGTGGGAGGGCAACACGCTGAGCCAGGGGAGCTCGCTCCGGCTCTCAGGCCCTGTTCACAGGAAGCTCTGGGCTCTCTCTTGCAGGGCAGAGATGCAGTCATGTCTGGCTGCTATTGGCCTGTCTGGGTGCCCTGACCATTTCTGTGATAGTGGCTGCGGGGATCCTTCGCCCTCCCAGCCGTGGGACTTGCGGACGCTGCTCAGAGAATCCCTTCACCAGGACAATGGATGTGGAGGATCCTTTACTCCAGGGCCAGCTGGGCCCTGGCACCTGCCCAGCCATGTGTACACCCACCATCACCCTTGGTGCTGATCTCCTGGTGGCTCCCTCTGGCCATCTTCATGCCAAGGCTCTGTAGTTGGGAGCCAGGGGTCTCTAGACCCAATGGCCACACTTTATAGCAAGGACAGCGGAGTTCTATGTTCAGCACAGAGCCACTGCACCAGGGCTTGCTTTTGTCCCTGACCCTTGTGATGGGAGAGCTCCCTGCAAAGCGGGGACTGACCCATGTCAATACAACAGGGCTCATACACTGTGGCCCCCACGGGGGAACCTAACCCCGCCCATGCAGGGCAGCTCTTTGTCCCCCTCTAATCACTGCCCCACATCAGAGCATTTAGTGAGACCCCTGCAGGGCTAGGACTAAAGCCTCAAAGGTATTTATAGAGCCCCAGAGGAAGGACCTCTGAGGGCAGCCAGTCCACCCCCCCCTGCAGAGGTGGAACCAAGTAACCCTAGAGCTGCCCAGACATGGGTTTGTCCAGCCTGGGCTTAGAAACCTCCAGTGGCAGGGATCCCACAACTTCCCTTGCACACAGAGTCCAGAGCTAAACTCCCCTGGGAGCTAGGAAGTGGTTCCTGATATCTACCCTCACTCTCCCTTGCTGCAGGTTAAGTCCAGTGCTGCTTCTCCTGCCTCCAGTGGAAATGGAGAACAATTTATCACCAGGGGCAGGAGGGAGACCAAGGGATTGGGGTGGGTAGGAGGTGGACTGGGGAGTATGAAGTAGTAAGGATGGGATGGAGATCAATAGGACGGCAGCTCCCCCACCCTAGGCTTAGCGGAAGGACATGACTCCCAAACTGCCCCCGAGCTGTCCCCAGGTGTCTATGAAGAGGTTATAATTTGCTGGTTATAATTATGCTAGCTGTATGTGTGTGTCATTTGGGTAGTTGAAGTTATGAATATTGGCTATGTATTTATATATCAATGTGTTTTGATTCTAAGTAGCTTCAGTGAAGCATTTGATCAGCTTCTTGAGAAGGGACTATTCTCAATAAGTGCCCAATCAAGAAACACTTAACTGACAATGGACTTTGGGAGATGCCAATCCACATCTGAGCTTTCTTGGGAATGTTCAAACTAACTTGTAAACAATGGTGTTGGCCTGCAAACTGAGTCATGCATGGACATGTGACTCGCCCATGTGACTCCAAGCTCCATCTCGCTGCTGTGATTTTCCACAGCAAGAACAAAGAGGTGTCCTTCCACCTGGAAGAGACTATAAAAGGCAGCTGCCTCATCTCCATTTTGTCTTCTGGAGGAACCTTGCTGCAAACTGATGCTCTGAACAAAGGACTGAATGACCCATCCCAGCTGGGGATGTTCTCCAGAGACCTGATTTGAACCTGAAGTTTATTCCATCATTCCTACAAGCCTGAACCAAGAACTTTGCCATTACTGTATGTATATGATTCCATTTAACCAATTTTAACTCTCAGCTATATTTCTTTCTTTTTATGAATAAACCTTTAGATTTTAGATTCTAAAGGTTTGGCAACAGCGTGATTTGTGGGTAAGATCTGATTGGTATATTAACCTGGGTCTGGGGCTTGGTCCTTTGGGATCGAGAGAACCTTTTTTTCTTTCACTGGGGTATTGGTTTTGATAACCATTTGTCCCCATAATGAGTGGCACTGGTGGTGATACTGGGAAACTGGAATGTCTGAGGGAATTTCTTGTGTGACTTATGGTTAGCCACTTGGGTAAAACTGAAGTCCTCTCTGGTGGGTTTGGTGTGCCTTAAAAGTAAAGGAACCTCAGCCTTGGGCTCTAACTGCCCTGCTCTAAGCGATTTGTCCTGAATTGGTACTGTCAGAAGTGTCCCCCTAAGGGCAGCATCGTTACAGTGTTGCAGCCAGCAGCAATAAGGGCCGGGTTCAGTACAGTAACTCCTCACTTAAAGTCATCCCGGTTAAGGTGTCATTGTTACGTTGCTGATCAATTAGGGAACGTGCTCATTTAAAGTTGCGCAATGCTCCCTTATAATGTTATTTGGCAGCTGCCTGCTTTGTCCACTGCTTGCAGGAAGAGCAGCCAGTGTGGGGGCTGGGAACCAGGGTGGACCGGCTGCCCCCCTATCAACTCCCCACTCCCTTAAGTTCCCTGTGCAGCAGCTCAGTTGTCCCTCTCCCCACTGTCATGTGCTGCTCCTGTCCTCTGCCTTGGAGATGCTCCTGGGGCCCTCCTGCTTGCTGTGCAGGAGAGGGGGGGAATAGGAGGGCTAATGTCAGGGTGTCCCACTCCTGCCACTCGCTTACCCCTTCTCCATATAGAGCAGGGTGGGGTCAGGACAGGGCTCAGGACAGAGAGACTGCAGCTGCTGTCTCAACTTCCTGATCTTTTTAAAGGCAATGTACTTAGAGTCGAGTCAGCGTACTTAAAGGGGCAATATGCACCTCTCTCTCTCCCACACACAGGGTGTGTGTCTGTGTCTCTCTGCCATGCTGTCCCCCTCCATTCGTGCTGCCTAGTAGAGTGAGAGGCTACATTGACAACAATGTGTTAAACCTTGAGGGCTCAGCCGAGTGCTAGTTCATCATTTAGCAGTAAGGCATTCCCTGGGAAATATTCTACCCTCTTCCACCCTCTAACTTCACCACCTCAACCAAGCTTCACAATCATCATTGCTATGTACAGTATTAATTTTTTTAAAACTTAGTGTGTGTGTGTGTACATATATAATATACTTTTTGTCTGACGAAAAAAGTTTCCCTAGAACCTAAACCCCCCCCCCCATTTACATTAATTCTAAGGGGTAATTGGATTTGCTTAACATCATTTCGCTTAAAGTTGCATTTTTTTAGGAACATAACTACCATGTTAAGCAAGGAGTTACTGTACCTGGATCTGCTGGGGTTTCTCTGGAAAAGGGTTGTTTCTGTGTCTCCCGCCCCAAGGGACATTTCAATCCATGCAGGCACCCCCAGTGGAGTAGTGGTTAATGGAGACTGAGGACAGGGACACCACAATGAACAGATGTTTTCACTGTAAAGCGAAGTTTCTTCCTTTGTGTGCACTGACACAAATCCACAACCCCGCACAAGCTAGATTCTGGGCTGCTGCAAAGCTGCATGGCCTAAACCATTGACCCCACCTGGGATCAGGCGCCATTGACCCCCACCAGGTGCCCCAGAGGGAATGAACAGATCAGGGAATCATCAAGTGATCCATCCCCTGTCGCTCATTCCCAGCTTCTGGCAAACAGAGGCCAGGGAAACTTCAGAGCATGAGTGCATCCCTGCTCATCCTGGCTAATAGCCATTGATGGGCCTATCCTCCAGGAACTTATCTAGTTCTTTTTTGAACCCTGTTTTACTTTTGGCTTTCACAACATCTCCTAGCAAGGAGTTCCACAGGTTGACTGTGCGTTGTGTGAAGTATTTCCTTTTATTTGTTTTTAAACCTGCTGTTTGTTAATTTCCTTGGGTGACCCCTAGTTCTTGTGTTGTGAAGGAGTAAATAACACTTCTCTCTTCACTTTCTCCACACCAGTCAAGATTTTATAGACCTCAATCATATCTCCCCTTAGTCTTCTCTTTTCGAAGCTGAACAGTCCCGGTCTTGTTAATCTCTCCTCACATGGTAGCTGTTCCATACCCCTAATAATTTTTGTTGCCCTTCTCTGTACCTTTTCCGATGCTAATTATATATTTTTTTAAGATGGGGTGGCTACCTCTGCACACACTATTCAAGATGTGGCATTAAGATATTTTCTGTCTTCTTATCTATCCTTTTCCAATAGTTCCTAACGTTCTGTTTGCTTTTTTGACTGCCGCTGCACATTGAGCGGATGTTTTCAGAGAACTATCCACCATGACCCCAAGATCTGTTTCTAGAGTGGTAACAGCTAATTTAGACCGCATCATTTTGTATGTCGAGTTGGAATGATGTTTTCCAATGTGCACTACTTTGCATTTATCAACAAATGAATTTCATCTGTCACTTTGTTGCCCAGTCACCCAGTTTTGTGAGGTCCCTTTGTAACTTTTCGCAGTCTCCTTAGGACTTAACTATCTTGAGTAATTTTGTATCATCTTTCAGAGTAGCAGCCGTGTTAGTCTGTATTTGCAAAAAGAAAAGGAGTACTTGTGGCACCTTAGAGACTAATAAATTTATTTGAGCATAAGCTTTCGTGAGCTACAGCTCACTTCATCGGATGCATTTGCTGAATGCATCCGATGAAGTGAGCTGTAGCTCATGGAAGCTTATGCTCAAATAAATTTGTTAGTCTCTAAGGTGCCACAAGTACTCCTTTTCTTTTTGTATCATCTGCAAATTTTGCCACCTCAGTTTACCCCTTTTTCTAGATCACTTCTGAATATATTGAACAGCACAGGTCCTCCAGTACAATTCCCTGGGGGACCCTGCTATTTACCTCTCTCCATTCTGAAAACTCACCATTTATTCCTACCTTTGTTTCCAGTCTTTTAACCAGTTACTGGTCTAGGAGAGGACCTGGTCTCTTATCCCATGACAGCTTACTTTGCCTAAGAGCCTTTGTTGATGGACCTTGTCAAAGGCTTTCTGAAAGTCCAAGTACACTATATCCACTGCATCCCCCTTGTCCACATTTCTGTTGGACCCCCCCCATCAATGTTCCTTCCCCACTCTGAACTCTAGGGTACAGATGTAGGGACCTGCATGAAAGACCCCCTAAGCTTCTTTTTACCAGCTTAGGCTAAAAACTTCCCCAAGGTACAAACTTTGCCTTGTCCTTGAACCTTATGCTACCACCACCAAGCATGTTAAACAAAGAACAGGGAAAAAGCCCATTTGAAGAAGTCTTCCCCCAAAATATCCTCCCAAGCCCTACACCCCCTTTCCTGGGGAAGGCTTGATAAAAATCCTCACCAATTTGTATAGGTGAACACAGACCCAAACCCTTAGATCTTAAGAAGAATTTTAATTAAAGAAAAAGTAAAAGAATCACCTCTGTAAAATCAGGATGGTAAATACTTTATAGGGTAATCAGATTCAAAACATAGAGAATCCCTCTAGGCAAAACCTTAAGTTACAAAAAGACACAAAAACAGGAATATACATTCCATTCAGCACAGCTTATTTACTAGCCATTTAAACAAAAGGAAATCTAACGCATTTCTAGCTAGATTACTTACTAACTTAACAGAAGTTCTGAAGAGCATTCCTGACCTGGTCCCGGCAAAAGCATCACACAGACAGACCCTTTGTTCCCCCACCAGCCTTGAAAGTATCTTATCTCCTCATTGGTCATTTTGATCAGGTGCCAGCGAGGTTATCTTAGCTTCTTAACCCTTTACAGGTGAAAGGGTTTTGCCTCTGGCCAGGAGGGATTTTATAGTTCTGTATACAGAAAGATGGTTACCCTTCCCTTTATATTGATGACACCCCCTCAAAGAATTGCAATAGATTGGTGATGCATGATTTCCTGTTAGAAAAGACAAGTTGACTCTTCCCCAACAAATCGTTTTCATCTATGTGTCTGATAATTCTGTTCTTTACTATAGTTTCAACCAATTTGCCTGGTACTGAAGTTAGGCTCACCAGCCTGTAATTGCCAGGATCACCTCTAAAATGCCTTTTTAAAAATAGGCATCACATTAGCTATTCTCCAGTCATCTGGTACAGAAGCTGATTTAAACAATAGGTTACATACTAGTTAGTTTTCAGAGTAGCAGCCGTGTTAGTCTGTATTCGCAAAAAGAAAAGGAGTACTTGTGGCACCTTAGAGACTAACAAATTTATTTGAGCATAAGCTTTTGTGAGCTACAGCTCACTTCATCGGATGCATATAGTGGAAAATAAAGTGCGGAGATTTATATTTTCCATTGAATGCATCCGATGAAGTGAGCTGTAGCTCACAATAGCTTATGCTCAAATAAATTTGTTAGTCTCTAAGGTGCCACAAATACTCCTTTTCTTTATACTAGTTAGTAGTTCTGCAATTTCATATTTGAACTCTTGGGTGAATAGCATCTGGTCCTGGTGACTGATTACTATTTAATTTATCAATTTGTTCCAAAACCTCCTCTAATGACACCTCAATCTGGGACAGTTTCCCAAACTTGAGTCATTCTTTTTAGGTGACAAATTTGAGGATCTCCCTCACATCCTCAGCCTTGAAGACTGATGCAAAGAATTCATTTAGTTTCTTCTCGATGGACTTATTGTCCTTGAGTGCTCCTTTAGCATCTCGATCATCCAGAGACCCCACTGGTGGTTTGGCTGGCTTCTTGCTTCTGATGTACTTTCAAAAAAATATTGCTGTTAGTTTTTAAATCTTTGGCTAGCTGCTCTTCACATTCCTTTTTGGGCTGCCTAATTATACTTTTACACTTGATTTGCCAGAGTTTATGCTCCTTTCTATTTTCCTCAGTAGGATTTAACTTCTAATTTTTAAAGGATGCCTTTTTGCCTCAACTGCCTCTTTTACTTTGTCTAGCCATGGTGGAACTTTTTTAATCCTCTTACTATGTGTTTTAATTTGGGGTACACTTAATTTAAGCCTCTATTATGGTGTTTTTTAAAAGTTTCTATGCAGCTTGCAGGGATTTCACTTTTGGCATTGTACCTCTTGTACTCCAACCAGAGACTGCTGAATTGGAATTAATTTGCAAACGGGATACAATTTAATTTAGGCTTGAATAAAGACTGGGAGTGGATAGGTCATTACACAAAGTAAAACTATTTCCCCATGTTTATTCCCCCCACTGTTCCTCAGACGTTCTTCTCAACTACTGGAAATGGCCCACCTTGATTATCACTACAAAAGGTCCCCCCCCACCGCTCTCCTGCTGGTAATAGCTCACCTTAAGCGATCACTCTGGTTACCGTGTGTATGGTAACACCCATTGTTTCATGTTCTCTGTGTATATAAATCTCCCCACTGTATTTTCCACTGAATGCACCCGATGAAGTGAGCTGTAGCACACAAAAGCTTATGCTCAAATAAATTTGTTCGTCTCTAAGGTGCCACAAGTACTCCTTTTCTTTTAATTTCTGTTTAACTAACTTCCTCATTTTTGTGTAGCTCCCCTTTCTGAAGTTAAATGCTACCACAGTGGGCTGCTGTGGTGGTTTCCCTGCCACAGGGAATTTAAATTTAATTATATTATGGTTGCTATTACCAAGCGGTTCAGCTCTAGTCACCTCTTGGACCAGATCCTGTGCTCCACTTAGGACTAAATCAAGAATTGCCTCCCCCTTTGTGGGTTCCAGGGCCAGCTGCTCCAAGAAGCAGTCATTTAAGGTGTTAAGAAATTTCAGCTCTGCATCCTGTCCTGAGGTGACATGTACCCAGTCAGCATGGATAATTGAAATCCCCCATTATTATTAAGTTTTGTATTTGTATAGCCTCTCATCTCCTTGAGCATCTCAGTCACTATCACCATCTTTCCCATATAATGCCACTCCTCCACCAGCACGACCTGCTCTGTCATTTCTATACGTCTCGTACCCTGGTATTACTGTGTCCTATCCATTAGCATCATTCCACCAAGTTTCTGTGATGCCTGTTACAGCAATATCTTCACTTAATACCAGGCACTCAAATTAACCTGTCTGTGTTTAGATATCTAACATTTGTATTTAAGCACTTATAAAATTTGTCCCCTTTTAGCTGTCTGCTATTGAATGATGTAATTGAATGAGACTTTTTCATTTGACTGTTTCTCATCAGATCCTACCTGTACATCATCATCTTCCATCCCATCCTCCTTACTAGGATATAGAGAATCCCTGTTAATAGTTCTTCTCCTAACGGATGTCTCTGTCCAAACCCTGTGCTCCTCAGCACCTGCTGGCTTTCCCCCAGCTCTGAGGCTATGTCTATACTGCGCACCTTACAACGGTGCAGCTGTGCCACTTTAACCATGCCGTTGTAAGGTGCGCTGTGTGGCCGCTCTTTATCGCTGGGACAGAGCTCTCCCATCAACAAAATAAAACCACCTCCAACGAGGGGCAGTAGCTTTGTCACGCCAACACGGCTCCAGCCAACGAAGCGCTGTCCACACCGCCACTTTCCATGGATAAAACTTTTGTCATTCAGGGGGGTGTTTTTTCTCACCCCTGAGCAACAAAATTGTTAGCGACAAAAATGCCAGCGTAGACAAAGCCTAAGTTTAAAAACTCCTCTGCAACCTATTTAATTTTACACGCCAGCAATCTGGTTCTGGTTTGGTTTCAGTGGAGTCCTTCCTTCCTGTATAGAACCCAAAACCAATCAAGAGTAGCTCTTTTTTTCAAACAGATCTGCTCCGGGAAATAATTCAGGGAAGGTCTCTGGCCTGTGTGATGCAGGAGGTTAGACTGGATGAGCACAATGGTCCCTGCTGGCCCTGGAATCTATTAAAATAACATCCAGAGCAGAGAGACATGCAGGGGTGGGGTGGGGGGAGAACTGGGTCCTAGCAGATCTCAGTTTGGACAAAGCAGCTCCACCCCACCCTCGCTGCACCTCTTCCCACCCTCTCCCCAGGTCCCCCTGCCTGCCCTTTATTCACTCCTCAGGCCCCTCCCACAAGTTCCCCCCATCCCCCACTGCTGGCTCCTCTCCATCCCACCCAGCACCTCCTGCCAGCCATCAAACAGCTGATCAGGGGCAGGCCTGGGCCCCACCAAACAGCTGTGGCTGATGGGTGCTGAGCACCCCCCATTTTTTTCCTTGGGTGCTTGAACCCTGGAGCACCCACAGAGTTGGTGCCTCTGATCTGGCCCCATTGACCCCAGCGGAGCTATGGCCAATTGTTCCCGGCCAATGGAAGCTGGGAAGGGGGGATGGTGCCTATGGGCAAGAGCAGTGCACAGAACTTGGCCGCGCCTCCACCTAAGACCTGGACCTGCTGGCCGGTTCTGGGGAGCGCACAGCGCGGTACCAGGACAGGCAGGCAGGCAGGCAGCCTGCCTTAGCCCCCCCACTGCACCACTGACCGGGAGCCACCGGAGGCAAGTCTGCACCCCAATCCCAAACCTCAATCTGCAGTCCCCTCCTGTACTCCAAATCCCTCCCCCCAGCCTGGAGCCCCCCCCTGAACCCCAAACCTCTCATCCCCAGCCTCACCCCAGAGCCAGCACCCCCAGCCCAGAGCCCTCTCCCCCTCCCACACCCTAATCCCCTGCCTCAACCCACATTCCGAATCCCTCAGCTCCACCCCCTAGCCCAGAGCCCCCTCCTGCACCCTAAACCTCTCATCCCTGGCCTCACCCCAGAGCCAGCATCCCCAGCCCAGAGCCCTGACCCCCTCCCAACCCCACCCCCTGTCTCAACTCACAGCCCCCTCCCACATTCCGAATCCCTCAGCTCCACGCCAGAGCTCGCACCCCCAGCCCAGAGCCTTTATCCCTGCTCCAGCCCAGAGCCCAGTCCCGCCCCCTAAACCCCTAATTTCTGGCCCTACCCTGGAACCTGCACCCTCAGTTAGACCCCCAACCCCCTGCCCCAGCCCAGCGAAAGTGACTGAGGGTGGGGGAGAGCAAGCCACTGAGGGAGGGGGAATGTAGTGGGTGGGGGAAGGGGCGGGGCCTCAGAGAAGGGGCGGAGCTAGGATGTTCAGTTTTTGCAACTAGAAAGTTGGCAGCTCTAGCTGTGACCTGAGGTCTCTTCCAACCCTAATCTTCTATGACTCCGCTCCCCGCCCAGGGCCGGGGTTAGAACCCAGGAGTCCTGGCTCCCAGCCTCTACTGCTCCCACCCTTTTCTCTGGTATGGCACACCTAGAGCTCCAGGGGCTGCAGGAGGGAAGGGGAGGGGCAGAGGCGCTGACTCCCTGCTCATACAGGAGGGGAGGTTGAGCTCCAATTGGTTGTTCCAGCCCTGGAGTGGGCGGGGCAGTGAGGCAGACGGCCAATCCGAAGGTGGCTCCCGCCTTGTTCTCACAGCCAGTGAGAGCACAGTTCAGCTGCATGCAGGGGGAGGGAACCGCTGCTCCCACCCCAGCTCTACGGGTCTCCCTGGCTAGCACCAGCACAGGCAGCAGCTCCAGCCTGTGCCCCGGAGTGGGGGGCCAGGATCCTGGCCGAGGGGCCCGCAGTGGGATTTAACCCCTGCACTGGGGAGAGACCAGCGACACCGGCTGCATGCCCCGGCCTGAGCTCGGTGTGGATCCAGAGCGGGTCTCTCCCGGCAGGTCTCTGCCCTGCCCCGCCAAGTCAGTGGGGATGGAAAACACACAGGGGATGGGTGAGGGGCAGGGACTCCAGACCCCCAGCAGGGGGTGGTACTTACCCCACAGGGCCCCCACACACAGACAGCAGGGGTAAGGGCTGGTCAGGGCCCAGGACCATTGTACTGCAGGGGGACAAATCTGGAAGAGACAAGGGGGGGAGACCCTGTTAGCAGAGACCAGGTCAAGCGTCTGCCAGCAGCTGGGCTCTGCAACTGCCCCATTGCCAGTCACCTGCCCCAGCCACATAGGCACCTGCCACCCTCTTTGAGAGTGTGTCAGTCCTGCTACAGCTCAGCCCCGCCAGTGGGGCCTGAAATAGCGTGCCTGGCCAATCAGGGACGGCAGTAGGCTCCACCAATTGATCAAGACCTCAGTGGGAGGGATAGTGAATGGTGCTTGAACCCACAGGGCTCATAAGCTGCTGTTCCCTGCTGCACCAGAGTTGGCAGCGTGGATACAGCAGCTGCCCAGGCATCAGCAGACCCGGGGCTCCATGCACCGGGTTCCCGGGTGGGACAGGCGCATGGGAAGGGGGGCAAATGCAGGCCTCACCTGGCATATTCCCAGTGGTGTTACCAGGCCAGCTGGCAGGATAGAGTGCTCTGGAGTCAGTCTGAGTCAGCTTAAAGCAAAGTGGGGGGAGTTGTACCTCGTTCCCTTCGAGAGCAGCCTGCTTTGTCTCTCGCTGGGCTGGGTTCTTGGGTGTCAGGTGAGGGTCGCGGGGTCTAGGCAAAAAAGTTGTGGGACGTGGCAGCCTCCCAAAAGGAGGATTTTCTGTTTTGATCTAACGTCTCTGTGTGCGCATGCCGGGAACTTAACAGGCCACGGCAGGGGCCTCGATTCTCACGGTGGGAGGAGGGTCTCCCAGTTCTTGGCCAAAGTCAAGGGCATCAGGCAGAGGGGTACAGCCGGATGGTAGAGCCGGGACAGCAGGGGTTGTCCTAGCTCCTCCCAGGGCTCAGTCACTGGGTGATGACTGAGCCCATGTGATGCAAGATCTTGCTCACGGTGACTCCAGCTCTGCCCTAGCCGATCCCCTAGGACTCAGCCCCAACCTCTCCTGGTCAGTGGACCCGGCTTATTTTGTACTGGGCAGACCAGCTGGTTCAGGTGGTGTCGGGGTGGCCAGAGAGGGTCGCAGGCCCAATGACGAACTTCAGAGGGCCAGGAGTGAGGAGCACCCTCCTGGAGGGCCTGTTACCAGATTTGCCCATTATTTTGGGGTATATTCATTTATTAGGGTTATTCTTCTGGGGGGGGGGGCAGTGTTCTGTAATTCTATCAATGTACCGCTTGTGTCACGTGTGTTTTCATATGGAGCGCTACTTCTCCCTTCTGCAAGTCCCTTCCCAATGGAGCTATCTGCAGCACCTAGGATCCCCAGGGCTGGGTTTCTCCAGCCCCAGAACCGGATGAACACACACACACACACACACACACACACACACACTAACAGAGCAAGTCTGAGTGGACTGGGTCAATCAGCACTTTCAGGCTGACCCCTTACATATCCCTGGACTCAGTGGGCTGGGCCAAGCACCACTTCCAAGCTGCCACCCTTCGGTGCCACAGGTACCGCACCGGAATAGAGTAAGCCTGAGTAGGCTGGGTCGAGCAGCACTTCCAAGCTGCCACCCTCATATGTCACAGGCTCAGCATGTGCCTATCCCCCCTTTCACATCACAATTGTTCTGGCAGTAACCCACATGATGAGCAAACCCCACAATATTTTTGGGCACTACAGGGATCTTTAGCTTAAGTAAGAGAAGCGTTGTTGCAGAGTAAAAACACACAAGAGTAAAGTTCAGAGGGAGAGGGAGGGAAGTAGCCAGCTTAACCATAAAAGTGATTTCTTGAAAAGTAGTGATAATCACACAAGAAGAGGCTAAACAAACACAATAGTTACATTATTAAAGATCACCAAAGTCATATATAGACAACTATACCTGATCAAACAAGTCAGGGTTGGAAAGTTATACCTAAGGTAGAAAAGAAAACAGAGAGAGAGCTGGGATCTCACCATTCTATGAAGTTTGAACTGGTCGGGGTTCCCAGGTGATGGTGGTATCTCAGGGTCCTGAGTGCTGGAGACAGGCAGAGCCCCCAGCACGATCAGTCAGGAGAAGATGAAATCCCAGTGGAACGGATACAGAGTTTGGATCCAGGCATCAGAACACCACTTGAGCGTGGGTAGGGGTTTCTTGTAGGGAAACAACAATGGTTCAAGGGAGAACACTAGATTTGTTTATGGGTAAACTGATGACTGAAGGGTTTTCAGTCGGCTAGACAATAGGGGCTGATCACTCTTGGCTATGCGTTGTGCTCCTTCCAGCTTCCGTATTTTGGATATCAATCAAAGATTCATTACTAGAATTGGTCTGATAACTGCTGAGCTGGATGTGTGCAGGCGTAGGTTCATTAATATCTGGAGCAGAGATTCCCCCAGGATGAAGTGCTTCCCTGATTTACTGGTCCCAGAGTTCAGTGCGGTTCTTGCCTTGGAATCTCTGTTCTCCATTCTGTATGCTAATGGAGATGCCTCCCTGTCCCATCTTTGATGCAGATGAGGCTAGGGGAGTTGTCTTAATCCTATCACCCTTGTCAGGAGGGGTCTAGGTGTGTCTCCCACCACCCTTCACTGCTCTCTGCAGGTCTTTTCTCTGATTGGTTTTGGTTCAAGCGGGGGCTGGGGGGGTGTCTTACAGCGCCCTGGTTCTCAAGAAAACATAGCTGACTGGTATCAGGCCTGTTTCAGAGAAGCAAGAGAAACAACATGTGTGCGTAGGCAAGGCATAGGAAAGAAACCAGCCAGAACCTCTGTACTGTACTTATAGCCCTGTTATTTGATTAAGCTCCAAAGGACCATCCAACCTGCCCTGTTGCCTAGCTGAGGCTGGAGAACCTTCCCCGGGGATCCTGGCCTCCAGCCCCGATCTGATGGTCGAGCTAGAGCAGAGCTTTTACAGAGAGATGCCCGACCTCCATCGAAAGACTCCAAGGGCTGGAAAAATCCATTCCAGCCCTGGGGCAGTCATTCCAAGGGTCAATTCCCCTCCCTGAGGAAAATCTGCCCTTTATTTCCAGTCTGGATTTGTCTGGCTTCATCGTCCAGCCATGGGCTCTCACTCCACCCGTCTGCTGGACTAATGAGCCCTCTGCTCCCCAAAATCTCCTCCCTGGGAGTGGAGACGGGGTGGCAGCTGATAGACTGGGATCAAGTCGCTCCCTAGGAGAAAAGAAATAAAGCAAGCATCTTCGGTCTCCTGCTCTCAGGTGGCTTTGGCCCCATGGGGCTCTTCAATCTCTGGTGGGGGGTGGGGGAGATGGTTGGGAGATGTCCAGAAAATCTCCACGCCAGATTTTAGCATTGAGAGGGAAGAAGACGAAGTAAGAAAGGATACAGCCGTGGGTAGGAGAATGTATATAAGTAGCGAGGGCAGTGTGGATACCAGTGTAATAGGTTATACTGGCTGTAGAATGACTGTGCCTAATAGGGTACAAAATGTGAGCGAGGCCAAACAGCAAATATTAAGATGTTTGTACACCAATGCGAGGAGCCTAGGTAACAAAATGGAGGAACTAGAGCTACTGGTGCAGGAAGTGAAAACAGATATTATAGGGATAACAGAAACATGGTGGAATAGTAGTCATGACTGGACTACAGGTATTGAAGGGTATGTGCTGTTTAGGAAAGACAGAAATAAAGGTAAAGGTGGTGGAGTAGCATTGTATATCAATGATGACGTAGAATGTAAAAAAATAAGAAGCGATGCAATGGATACGACAGAGTCCGTCTGGGCAAAAATTACATTGGGGAAGATAACTAGTAGAGCCTCTCCTACGATAGTGCTTGGGGTGTGCTATAGACCTCCGGGATCTAATTTGGATATAGATAGAGCCCTTTTTAATGTTTTTAATAAAGTAAATACTAATGGAAACTGCATGATCATGAGAGACTTTAACTTCCCAGATATAGACTGGAGGACCAGTGCTAGTAATAATAATAGGGCTCAGATTTTCCTAGATGCGATAGCTGATGGATTCCTTCATCAAGTAGTTGCTGAACCAACTAGAGGGGATGCCATTTTAGATTTAATTTTGGTGAGTAGTGAGGACCTCATAGAAGAAATGGTTGTAGGGGATAATCTTGGTTCAAGTGATCATGAGCTAATTCAGTTCAAACTGAACGGAAGGATTAACAAAAATAAATCTACAACTAGAGTTTTTGATTTCAAAAGGGCTGACTTTCAAAAATTAAGGAAATTAGTTAGGGAAGTGGATTGGACTGAAGAATGTATGGATCTAACAGTAGAGGAGGCCTGGGATTACTTTAAATCAAAGCTGCAGAAGCTATCGGAAGCCTGTATCCCAAGAAAGGGGAAAAAATTTATAGGAAGGAGTTGTAGACCAAGCTGGATGAGCAAGCATCTTAGTGAGGTGATTAAGAAGAAGCAGAAAGCATACAGGGAGTGGAAGATGGGAGGGATCAGCAAGGAAAGCTACCTAATTGAGGCCAGAACATGTAGGGATAAAGTGAGACAGGCTAAAAGTCGAGTAGAGTTGGACCTTGCAAAGGGAATTAAAACCAATAGTAAAAGGTTCTATAGCCATATAAATAAGAAGAAAACTAAGAAAGAAGTGGGGCCACTAAACACTGAGGATGGAGTGGAGGTTAAAGATAATCTAGGCATGGCCCAATATCTAAACAAATACTTTGCCTCAGTCTTTAATAAGGCTAAAGAGGAACTTGGGGATAATGGTAGCATGACAAATGGGAATGAGAATATGGAGGTAGATATTACCATATCTGAGGTAGAAGCGAAACTCAAACAGCTTAATGGGACTAAATCGGGGGGCCCAGATAATCTTCATCCAAGAATATTAAAGGAATTGGCACCTGAAATTGCAAGCCCATTAGCAAGAATTTTTAATGAATCTGTAAACTCAGGAGTAGTACCGAATGATTGGAGAATTGCTAATATAGTTCCTATTTTTAAGAAAGGGGAAAAAAAAGTGATCCGGGTAACTACAGGCCAGTTAGTTTGACATCTGTAGTATGCAAGGTCCTGGAAAAAATTTTGAAGGAGAAATTAGTTAAGGACATTGAAGTCAATGGTAAATGGGACAAAATACAACATGGTTTTACAAAAGGTAGATCGTGCCAAACCAACCTAATCTCCTTTTTTGAGAAAGTAACAGATTATTTAGATAAAGGAAATGCAATGGATCTAATTTACCTAGATTTCAGTAAGGCATTTGATACCATGCCACATGGGGAATTATTAGTTAAATTGGAAAAGATGGGGATCAATATGAACATCAAAAGGTGGATAAGGAATTGGTTAAAGGGGAGACTGCAACGGGTCCTACTGAAAGGCGAACTGTTAGGCTGGAGGGAGGTTACCAATGGAGTTCCTCAGGGATCGGTTTTGGGACCAATCTTATTTAATCTTTTTATTACTGACCTTGGCACAAAAATAATAGCTAATAAAGTTTGCAGATGATACAAAGCTGGGAGGTATTGCCAATTCAGAGAAGGATTGGGATATTATACAGGAGGATCTGGATGATCTTGTAAACTGGAGTAATAGTAATAGGATGAAATTTAATAGTGAGAAGTGTAAGGTTATGCATTTAGGGATTAATAACAAGAATTTTAGTTATAAATTGGGGACACATCAATTAGAAGTAACGGAAGAGGAGAACGACCTTGGAGTATTGGTTGATCATAGGATGACTATGAGCTGCCAATGTGATATGGCTGTGAAAAAAGCTAATGCGGTTTTGGGATGCATCAGGAGAGGCATTTCCAGTAGGGATAAGGAGGTTTTAGTACCATTAGACAAGGCACTGGTGAGACCTCACCTAGAATACTGTGTGCAGTTCTGGTCTCCCATGTTTAAAAAGGATGAATTCAAACTGGAGCAGGTACAAAGAAGGGCTACTAGGATGATCCGAGGAATGGAAAACTTGTCTTATGAAAAAAGAAAAGGAGTACTTGTGGCACCTTAGAGACTAACAAATTTATTAGAGCATAAGCTTTCGTGAGCTACAGCTCACTTCATCGGATGCATTTGGTGGAAAAAACAGAGGAGAGATTTATATACACACACACAGAGAACATGATTCTCTGTGTGTGTGTGTATATAAATCTCTCCTCTGTTTTTTCCACCAAATGCATCCGATGAAGTGAGCTGTAGCTCAGGAAAGCTTATGCTCTAATAAATTTGTTAGTCTCTAAGGTGCCACAAGTACTCCTTTTCTTTTTGCGAATACAGACTAACACGGCTGCTACTCTGAAACTTGTCTTATGAAAGGAGACTAAGGAGCTTGGCTTGTTTAGCCTAACTAAAAGAAGGTTGAGGGGAGATATGATTGCTCTCTATAAATATATCAGAGGGATAAATACAGGAGAGGGAGAGGAATTATTTAAACTGAGCACCAATGTGGACACCGGAACAAATGGGTATAAACTGGCCACCAGGAAGTTTAGACTTGAAATCAGACGAAGATTTCTAACCATCAGAGGAGTGAAGTTTTGTCATAGCCTTCCAAGGGAAGCAGTGGGGGCAAAAGATCTATCTGGCTTTAAGATTCTACTCGATAAGTTTATGGAGGAGATGATATGATGGGATAATGGGATTTTGGTAATTAATTGATCTTTAAATATTCAGGGTAAATAGGCCTAATCCCCTGAGATGGGATATTAGATGGATGGGATCTGAGTTACTACAGAAAATTCTTTCCTGGGTATCTGGCTGGTGAATCTTGCCCATATGCTCAGGGTTTAGCTGATTGCCATATTTGGGGTCGGGAAGGAATTTTCCTCCAGGGCAGATTGGAGAGGCCCTGGAGGTTTTTCGCCTTCCTCTGTAGCATGGGGCACGGGTCACTTGAGGGAGGCTTCTCTGCTCCTTGAAGTCTTTAAACCACGATTTGAGGACTTCAATAGCTCAGACATAGGTGAGGTTTTTCGTAGGAGTGGGTGGGTGAGATTCTGTGGCCTGCGCTGTGCAGGAGGTCGGACTAGATGATCAGAATGGTCCCTTCTGACCTTAGTATCTATGAATCTATAATCTTTAATTAAAGATTACATCATGTGATGAAACCTGGCTCCAGGAATACGTCCAGCCAAAACTGGTAACCCCAGCCGGCCAGGGAGGGCAACTGGGGCTGTAGCTGACTGCCAGGGCTGTGTGGGCCACTGGGCCACTGGGGAGGGGGGAGCCCAAACCGGAAGCAAAGTATCAACTTGCAAACGGTTGCAGCCCTGCACCAATCAAAGACTGGGGCAGGGAGGGGCGGAAGGCAGCGGGTGGGGCTGCTGGGAGGAGATTGTCCAATAGGATCTTTACATGGCAGATTCAACCCCCCCACCCCCCAACAGGCTGCTGGGGTGTCTGTGCGCCTAGGTGATCAGCTGGCTGCTGCTGGAAACATACCTTGCTATGCAAACCCCCCCACACCGCCACCGCAGAGTCCCTGATCCCAGGTGTGAGCGACAGCAGCTCCACCCCTCCGTGAGCAAAGTCAGTCACTTGGTAGCCACAATTTCACAGGCTTTCGCCAGCTTGGCTCAGGGGGCTGGGGGAGACCAGCTGCTAGCAGAGAAAGAACCAACGGTCAGGAGCTACAGGAGGGGGATTTTTGATCTTTCTGCTGCCTCTGGACCCCTCTAATTTTCCTAGTCACGAGCTCCAAGTCTGTCTGAATCTATAGCAAGAGAAACCATATTAAGGGGAGAGGGAACTCAGCACTGATGTGGGAATGCATCACAGCAGTGCAAACCATTTGTAAAACACCTGCCCCATGGTATCCTTAGTAATAGTGCTTTGCCTCAGTTTCCCATCTTGTACTGGACAAATGTCTATTGAACGAATGCCCCTCTAATGCACCACTCCCCTTTCCCTCCGCTGTACCCCACGCAGTTGGGGGTTCGAGGTCAGCAAGTCCCAGGCTGCATTCATTGGTTTGCCTCCCCCACCCCCTTCAGCCTTTGCTGTGATCCAAAGCCATTCTTCATTTCACTAGGCAACCTTGCTGCTCCTGCTGCCTCCTCATTGTCTTCCACCACAATACTGTCCCCATCCCAGCTCATCAGCCCACTGCACCAGCTGGATCAGTGATTTCAGAGCTAACGGTCACTGAGAAGACACCAGCCTGGTTAGCTCCGTCTTTCTTTCAAACTCTTGACAGGGAGGGGCAAACAGCATCTAGCACCCTTTAAACAGAGTCCAAACCACCAGTCAGGAACGTGCCAGGGCTAAAGCCGCTGAAATGCGGAAGAAGCCTGACATTTGTTAAAAACTGAATGGCAGTTAAGTTTGGAAGGATTCAATTTGTGTCAGTAAATGTTGCCGAGCGTCAATTTCACTGTGCACACACACCCCAACAGAAAACTATTTCCACTGAGAATAAGCGGACTATACAGAGAGGCAAAGGAAGAAAAACACAGCTTGAGAACATATCTGATTTAAGGCTATTTACTTGGTATATTTTGACATGGGATGTTGACACCTTGTGTTTCAATGGTTATAAAGTTTTAACTTGTTGGTCTCAATATCTACAGTCATTGAATAATTATTGCCTGATCTCCACCCACCATAATGTCCCAGAACCGTGAAAATTTAAATGGTTACACAGCTTTTACAAATGCTTATAAATAAACATCAATGTTTTCTGTTTAAATTATAAAAAGAAACAAAAATTGAATTCTGCCAAGCCCCCAGAAGACAGCAAAACATGTGTGTCCTGAAAGCAGCACGACCTAGGCCATGTCTACGCTACAGTCAGTGTAGTGGGTGAGTTACATCAGTGGGAGCTACATTTTAGTGTAGACACTTACAGAGTTAGAGCGACATAATCTGCTTTATATCGGCCTAACTCTCTAGTGTAGACCTGGCCTCTGTTGACAGTGTCTATCTCTCGGGGAGGTGGATTAACTCCAGCGATGTGAGAACCCCTCCCATCACTGTAGTGAGCATCTACCCTGAAGCGCTACAACGGCACCATGTTTTAAGTGTAGACATATCCTGTAAGAACACCACCTCCCCAGGCGACAGCAGCTGGGTCAATAGAAGCATTCTTCCACTGGCCTAGCTGTGTCTATAGCAGGGGTTAGGTCATGATAACTACGTCTTTCAGGGGGGTGGATATATCACAGCCCCGTGGGCCGTAGCATCTGCCTAAATTTTAAGTTTAGACCAGGCCTCAGAGTTAAAATTGAACAGCCCCTCCCTAGGGGTCAGGGTGACCACCTTTGTTGGATAGAAATAAGGGAAAAGGACATTAAAAATAAGGGAGGGTGCTTTATTTTAAGGGACATTTAAGGAAACACCATTTCCATTTGCAGATGGGATATTTTTTCTCCAGTTTGCATTTCCACTGCTCTCACGCATACAACGCAGTGCCAGAAGCTGGGAATGGATCACTTGATGCTTACCCTGTTCTATTCATTCCCTCTGAAGCACCTAGCTTTGGCCACTGTTGGAAGACAGGAAGGATACTGGGCTACATGGACCTTTGGTCTGACCCAGGATGGCCATTCTTATGTTCCTATGAGCTTCAATGTAATGTTAAAATGAACAAGGCATGTCCCTTAAAATAAGGGATGGGTGTCACCGTAAGCGGCACCATCCCACTGACAACCCCCCTTTGCAGAGCCCCATTAGTGCCCCCTTGAACAAGCTTCCCTGGGCCATCACCTAGCCGGCCCACAGCTCACGCCTTGAACAAGCTGGCCTGGTGCAGCTGCAAGGAGCTCGGGGCTGGTTGCTTCTTACTGGCAGAGGCTCTGGGTGTTCGATGCGTGTTAAGGGGCCTGGCAACTGGCATGGTTCTGCTACCGAGCCACTTGGGGCAACGTTTCCCCTTGGGCTGGTGACTGCAGCACTCCCCAGGAGCCTCTCTCACTGCACGCGGGGTGGGATCAGCTGGTGGCTGAGCAGGAGCTGAATCTACAGTGTCTTCTGCGCGTGCCCGATTATTATGAGTATTATGGTAACAGTGTCTCTTTTCGTGTGCCCGTTTATTATGTGTATTATGGTAACAGCGGGAGGTCGCAGCGCCGATGGGGCCATCCCTGTCCATGCTCCCCGCCGTCTTCCGGTGCCGCTCTAGCCCTCCCCTCTCGATGATTCTCGCGGAGACGCTCTGCCCCGCTCTCTTAAGCCTGCGCGTCGCGTCCCTCCATGATAACCGTCACTTCCGGTGCCGCTCTAGCCTCATCCGCCTCTGTGGTTCCGGTCTCAGGCTGTCGGTCTCAGGGTGAAAGTCACTTTCAGGAAGAGCCGCCGCCGCCGCCGCCGCCCGGGTGAGGCGCGGACCGGGACGGGGGATCCCCCTCCGCCCCCCAGCTCCTCCCCCCGCCCCGGCACCGCCTGTCCCTGGGGGACCCCCCGCCCCGAAGACTCGAACCTGGGCCCCTCCCGCGGCCGGAGCCGCCGCCCTGAAGCCCGCGAACCTGGGGCCAACCCCCCCCCCCCCCCCGCCCGGGACCTGGCTCAGCCCTGGCCGGGATCCGCGGCCTTTCTCCGGCCTCCTCGCTGGGGGGAACCCGCCGGAGGGCTCGGGGGGGGGGGGTCGCGCCGGGGCTTAACCCCCCCCGCCCCCGAAACCGGCTTGGGCGGAGCGGCCCGCGAGGGGGGTCTGGGTTCTCGGGGGCGGGTCACTCCGCCAGGATCCGAAGGGTTTCAACCCCAAGGGGCGGATGGGGTGAGATCAGGGCTTGGCTCTTGCGGAATATGACGAGGGCCATGGGAAGCCCCAGAGCTCACCCCGGTTTCCTCTCAGGACTCTCCTTGCAGAGCCGTCAGTGGAGGAAGACTGCAAAGGTTTCCTTTCCTTGGAGCTGGCTCTCTGGATTCATTGATGTAGGGGTGTTGCAAACCAGTCGCATTGGTACCTCGAAGGGGGCTTCACTTGCTGCCTCCCATGGACAGGAATGTAGCTGCGAGTCTAAATACCATGGTGGGGGAACCAGATCCCAGAGCAAAAGGGTGTGAAGCCCGTGCTCAGAGCGCTGTCATGCTTCCTGGGGTGCCCCCACTGCTCAAAGCTCAGAGGCTTTGCTGGGATTAAATTGTTAGCTCCTTGAGGTAGAGATTGATTCTGTCTGTGTGTCTGGGCAGTGCCTGGCACAACGGGACCACAATCTCAACTGGGGCAGGGACTGTCTCTCACTCTGTGTCTGTGCCGTGCCCGGCACAATGGGACCCCGTTTGGGATCTTTAGGCACTGCCACAATACAAATGACATGATTTTTTCCCCCCTCTCCCTAGAATAAGGAAAATGACTGACAGCATCCAGGCCAAGTTGGACAACTACAAAACTGCCCCCTTCGACAGCAGGTTCCCGAATCAGAACCAGACTCGCAACTGCTGGCAGAACTACCTCGGTGAGATGGGCTGTTAGCAACCAAATGATCTGAACTCTGATGCAGCTTGTTCACTTTGGCTGGTGACACAGGACTAGTCAGTTTCGCTTCTTGTCTATTGTTTAGATAGTTAAAAATATCCAGGTAATGATGAAACACATTTGCGTTCCCCTCCTGTAACTGACTCTAAATTTATGCCCTGCTAAGGTAGCGTCTAATGGCCTCGATCCATGGGGGCCCCATTGTGCTGCATGCTCAGCACACATGCCATGAAAAGACAGTCCTTGTCTTGAAGAGTTTATAACCTGAAGCCCTGATTCTGCAAAGGCTTAAGGACCTGGGTAACTTGGCACATGGTTAGAGCTCTGCGCGGATACAAAATATGTATCCGCATCCAATCTGCAAACATAGTCTGCAGATATAAAGTGGATATCCACAGATTTGCAGGGCTCTACACATGGTGTGTAGACCCTTTGAAGTCCCCTGAATGAGATGAACAGATTTAAAGGCCAGAAGGCCCATTAAATCATCTAGTCTGACCTCCATATAACCCAGGCCAGAGAATTTGACCTGGCCACCACTGTTTTGAGCCCAATACCAATTTGCTTCACATTCCATTAGGTGCATGTTAACAGCCTCCAGATTTAGTTAATGCAGAGTTTAAGGCAGCTGGTGCTGCCTCATGCTCTTCAGAATATGGGCAGGGGCTAAACTTAACCCTCTGAAAACCAGGAAATAGAAAGCTCTGGTACATGCCATCCCAAACTTGAGGTACCCGTGAGACGATTGGTTTGTTAAATGTTGTACAGTGCACAGTACAGAAGTCCTGCCCCGAAGATCAATCTAAAGGCAATGAGGGAAGTTTGTTTATTAATCTAACGTAACAGGCCCTCATTAGATGCTATGATGGAATTGTCTGAACTTCCAGTCCTAGGCAATTCATCCTGAATTGCTGCTTTATAATGGCCAATTCAGGCTTCCATGAATCCAGAATTGCTTTGAACACCTCATTTTTCCTAGGCTCTTGAGTGACTCTGTGTCTCAGCCTGTTACTCCTGCGAGTAGCTCAACTGGACACATGTGAGTAAAGCTGCAGCAGCTTTCATTCAAACATCATCTGTGAAAGATGGAAAATTGGAATTATGCTGCCGTTTGAAGGACAGAGAGAACCTTCAATGATTTCCCCCTCTCCCCCACAAAAAAAAATCTGCTGATGACGTCTGTGTGTTTTTATCCATATCACCGATATGTCTGGCTTCCAACACTGCAAGGAGAGATCTAGCTCTGGGCTTTTTAGCTTTCATTTAATAAGGCCTAAACAATATTCGGCTTAAAAAATTTCTCCTCTTAAAGGCTTTGGTAGCATATTGTGTCTCGGTAACGAGAGAGAGGATGGCCAAGTGATTAGGGCATTGCTAGCCTGGAACTGCAGAAACCTGGGATTAAATTCCCTGCTCAGTTCCATGTGTGAGATTTAGCTTCGCTGTACTTCACTTTCCCCATCTGTCCAATGGGGTAATAGCACTGCCCTGCTTCACAGGAGTGTGGTGAAGATAAATCCATTAAAGCAGAGCCGGTTGGAAGGTGCTTTTCCATTCAGTGGGAAATTCTGAACATTTTGGTACCAAATCAGAACAAATAGCAGAACTTTCCAAATTCTGAAATTTTCATGGAACGAAAATTTCCTCAAAACTTGGTTCAGAACCATCACAATGTTTTGTTTTGACTCTTCATATAATATAAATATCGTATAAAAAGTTAACATAATGTACAAATTTAAGTGATAGTCTCAAAAAAACATTTTGACTTTGATGAAAAGACTTGTTTTGACTCTTTCCCCTTGAAAATTTTTGAAATCAATGTGTTCCTGCAAAGTCTGTGATTCTGGTGAAACTGCATTTTCCAGTGGAAAACTGATCTATGGAAAAAAATTTTGAGGTGCTCAGATACAATGGTAATGGGGGCCAGATTAGCACCGAGCCCTCTCTAAGGTGCATTAGAGAGCAGTGGAGAAGCAAGCTGTGTCCTTGAGCATGTATATTCAGGGCTAGCAGCCGGCTGTCAATTTCTATTGACTTCCAGTGCTCAGCACCTGTCGCTATTAGGCCTTGAGGAAGCTACACCGATGCTATCAGCCATGGGTGTCTTTAATCCCTCAGCTTTTCATTTGGGGAACTCTCTCCTGGGAAGCGATGACTCTGAAACAGATCTGGGGTCATGCTGTGTAATCAGCCCAATGTGAGCTAATGCGATCCTGGGATGCGTAAACAGGGGAGTCTTGAACAGGAGCAGGGAGGTTGATTTCCCTTTGAATCGGGATTGGTGCGACCGCGGCTGGAGTCCTGTGTCCACAGTTCAGGAAGGATAAATTGGCAGGATTCAGAGAAGAGCCAGGAGAAAGATTAAAGGGTTAGAAAAGCTGCCTTATAGTGAGAAACTCCAGGAGCTCAATCTGTTTAGCTTCAGGAGAAGGTTAAGCGGTGGCTTGATCCCAGTCTGTAAGCACCTGTGTGGGAGTTGGAGGAGTTAAACAGGGTATTCCCATGACACTAATTTAACCACAAATTCCTCTATTAAATCCAAAGGCCAAATGTTATTAATTCAATTACTCTAAAGACATCTAAATAATAAGCAGTCTACTACAGTAAAAAAACCTTGATAAGCATTTGACCAAGATTCTTACAAATGTGCTAAATCTTGCAGGTCTACACTTAAAACGCTGCATCGGCGCAGCATTTAAGTGAAGATGCTCCGCCACCGATGACGGAGAGCTCTCCCGTGGGTGAAGTTAATCCACCTCCTCGAGAGGTGGTAGCTTTGTCCATGGTCAATGGGAGAAGCTTTCCCTTTATGCCAAGATGGGACTTCAGCGTAGACCTGGCCCCATATTGCTTGCCTCCAACTTGGTCAGGCGGGTATTTGCAGAGAATCCTTTAATACCCTGTAATAAACCTATGATGTTGTTGCCAATTATCAGACCTTAGCTATGGCTGGATGAAGCAGTTCCTTAAATAGCCAATTATTTACTGCCCTGGTACCCAATTAACCTTGTTTTATTTGTTACTTCAGCTCAAGCCTTAAGTAAGATAACGCTGATACCATGATGGGTCACTACATGTGTGTCACAACTACTCTTATTCCTGATCTCATGTGCTTTGGGCTGGTTGCTTGTGCTAATATCCAAACTCAGTTTAAAACCACAGTTAACCCACATGTAACGTGGGCCTATATTCCTGCAGTGGGGAACAAATATTTAATAATGGGCTCTTCACTGTAGTAGATGAAGGTCTAACACCATCCAGGGGTTGCAAGTTGAAGCTAGACAAATTCAGACTGGAAATGAGGTGTTAATTTTTGACTGAGTAATAACCATTGGAACAGTTTCCCAAGGGTTGTGGTGGATTCTCCATCACCGGTAATTTTTAAATCAAGTTTGGATGTTTTCCTAAAAGATCTGCTCTGGGAAGGAATTCAGGGAAGTTTTATGGCCTGTTTTGTACAGGAGGTCAGATAGATGATTGTAGGGGTCCCCTCTGGCCTTGGAATCTATGAAACTGCTGCCCCAGAAGCATCAGGATTGTCCTTTGGGGAGTTTTTCTAGCCTTGAAACTTCTCTCCCTCTCTCTGTCTCTCGTAGACTTCCATCGCTGTGAGAAAGCCATGGCAGCCAAGGGAGCCGACACCACATGCTGCCAGTGGTACCGCCGTGTGTACACATCCCTCTGTCCCATCTCTTGGGTAGGTCACTGAGGCTGAAAGGTTCTTGGCTAGAAAGCAGGGTTATCAGGCATGTGGGGGAGGGCAGAGGGCGCTCAGCACCTTGCGGAATTGGGCCTACATCTGCGTTAATTCTGTTTAGAGATGGCTGTTTAGAGATTGGTGTAGCTAGGAAGCTGCAACATAAGGGTCTCTCTGATCTAGAGCCCCAGGGCCCTATGTGGGCCCCTGTTGTCTTCAGTCACACCAGCCCCTCCTCCTGAAAAATTGCCCATGGACCCAGTTCCCATAATCCTTTGCAGGCCCAAAGGATTGTGGGATATAGGGAGTTCCCTTTGGAGAATCCCCAGCCTTTAGCCCCTTGCCTGGAGCACTAAGAAAAAGTGCTGCCTTGTTATCATACAGGCGATTAATCTACATGTCCTAGCTCTGGCACATCCCTGTTGGGTGATTCTGATGGAAAATCAGATCCACAATGGAACAATTTTTCATGACAAGTGTCTGCTTCTTGCAGGAAAAAAATCACAAATTGTCATCAAATCCGAAAGCTTGAAAACCAAAATATTTCCATTTGGTTCCTCTGCTGCAATGTCTCATGGGCATTGTAGTTTTTCTTCCTGGCCCCCTGCCCTCTAGGAACTAGGTTTCCTGGCTGCATTACATTTCCCATGATACACTGTGGTCAGGGGTTGGCATGAATGAACTGCCTCCCCAAGCGGAGATCCTTGTGCATCATGGGAGCTGTAGTCCAACTAGGATGCTCCACCAATAGAGAATGGGGGTGAGAGGCCCCTGAAGTACAATTTCCATGAGGCACTAACCAAAATTCTGGCTTTTCCGCCAACAAATGGTACAGAAAAGTCCAGTTTTCTGCCAGTGGGAAGTCAAGAAGCCATTGTCCAGCTAGCCTTAGTCCTGGACATCCCCTCCCGCCCCAAGCCGGAGCTCCTTTCTTCTGATCACACCGGAATGGGTGATCAATAGAACCTGTTGGTCTCTTTCAGGTCAACGCGTGGGATGAGCGCCGGGCAGAAGGGACCTTTCCTGGCAAGATCTGATTGGCTGATGTTGGTGCGTCGGCCACTTGTGCCCCCTCGCCCCGGGGCACAGTGGCTCTGCTCCGCCCCTTGGTTCGATGTCTCCGGCCAATTCTTTGATTGTCTTTGTCTTCGGTCCCATCTGCTCGAGAGTTTGGTGTCCTGCTATGGGGCAGAGTCTGGGCCTTGCAGACTCTGATGATAAAAGTAAAGGGATGAAACCTACATTATCTGTCTCTCTCTTTCGTTGAGACCATAATGGGATATGCTAAGGAGCTATTCCCTCCCAGCCCCCTGGCTCTAACCACTAGACTCCACTCCCCTCCCCCAGATGTGGAGAGAACCCAGGAGTCTTGCCTGTGCAATTAGAGGGTGACACTGGCCCATCCTCTGTCACCCTTCTAAACCAGCGTTCTGCGCCGAGGAAGCAGCTCCGTTCTCTCTCCCGTGCCCCCAGGGGTTGTGGACGGGGATGAAAGGAAGAATCGTCATGTGGCAGGAGGCTGTCTGGCACTTGGGCTGCTTGTGCCTCAGCTTGGCAAGCTTGTTGCAGCGCTTCCTGCTGGCAGCTCGCTGCGGTAGAGAGGCAATGAATAGCAACAGGTGGCACAGCACCGCTAGCCCCCACCCTGAATCCGAGACAGCTGGGCTAGTTCTCCACCCTCAACTCGTGCAGACATCCTGACAATCCCGGCCTAGATTGCTCCACCGGCGAATGCTGACGGCTGGGCGCTAGCCTGTCTGTTCTGCCCCAACCCTTCAAGCATGAATTCCCGTCTCCTGCAGCGTTTAACCCCTGCTCTCCCGGCTGCTCTCTGCCTGTTTGGCCAATGGCACTTTCCCCATTACTGCAGTGTTAGGGGTTTGTACAGTACCTAGTGTGTGCCAGGTCTTGCTCTGTGTCCTCAAGGCATTTGACTGACGCATCTCATAAATGTTTCTTCACCCTGCCGACACGCAACGCTGTAATGAAGGGGTGAGAATTAGCTCTGATCTGTGGTTGGCTTTTGTACCAGGCTACCCAGTTTGCTGAGCAGTGTCATGGGACTGCGGCCATCACACCAGTCTGTTCCCTGATGGTAAACGAGGACAAAGGGGCTTTCCTGTACTGGGAACAAGCTAGACCAGTACAAGCAGTTTTGTAATGGTATCATCCCCCCTAGGAGGCCGGTGTAGCTTTCACTAGACTGGTGCTGTCAGTGGCACAACAGCTGTGCCCTATTGGATTAGCAGGAGACTGTTGGCCTAAGACCCCCCCCCCACCCCTGGGTAAAGGCCCCCTCAATCCAAGGGGAGGAGCCATTGGACTGAAATTCTGGAGTCAACCAATGAAAAACCAGAGATGGGAGGGAAGGTTAAAAGTCGAGGATTGGGTGTGGGGGGGTGGACCAATGAGCAGAGAGCCGCCACTAGCACTTGCCGCTCATCTAAGGAGTCAGTGGACACCAGTGGAAGGTGTGATTTGCGGGGGAGTGTCCAGTTTCCATCGCTCCAGAGGGACGACAGTTGTGGCGAGCGCTGGGAGCAGGCTGCCGAGGAAGTCCTGTGACTTTGTACGGCCAGGGTGCGCGTGGACTAGGAGGTGGGGGGGACAAGTGCAGTCAGAATCTAGACAGAAGGTTAGGAGGGGCTGCAGGCTGACACGCCCTTTGAGATGTGTGCCAGGGTCTCCCTTGCTGCAGAAGGGGCTGGTGGCGGAGGGGTTTGTGCACCATACCAGCTACATGCCTGTGCTCGTGGCTCGGTGGATGAGCAGGCAGCTGATACGCCTGAGAGGCTATGGATCCAGAGTGGGGTGCAGGCTGCCCTCCTGGGGTTCTCTGTCCTCTACAGGTCACAGTAGGTCCCACCATTTGGTGTGGGGCAGGATGTGAGAGCAAAGGAAGCATGGTGTGAAGCACAAGGGTGTTTCCTAGGCTTGATTTGGAGGCAGATGGGCTGGGTGTTGCTCAGCCTGCTTGGGGGAGGGAGTGGTTGGGGAGGCTTGTGGGGCAGGGGCTGGATGCTAAGCTCCAGGGGGCTGGGGATGAGGGGTAGGTGAGGAGCGCACACACACACACACCCCCCCTTCAGCCCACATCTGATGGGAGAGCTAGCACAGCACTTTTACAGGCAGACACCCATCTCTATGGGGCCACTCCAAGGGCTGAAGGGGCCATCCTGTCCCGGGGGCAGTTGTTCCAAGGGTCAATTCCCTTCCCTGAGGAAAATCTGCCCCTTGTTTGCAGTCGGGATTGGTCTGGCTCTGGCCACCGGGTCTCCCTCAGCCCTTGTCCCTTGGGTTAAGGAGCCCCCTGCTCCCCGGGGGGCGCTGCCAGACCGGGATCAAGTCCCTCCCCGGGAGAAAGGAACCAGATCGAGCTTCTTCGGTCTTTGGCTCTCCCAGCCCTGCTGCAGGGGGTAGCGCCCCACCCCGCTGGCCTCCGAGCCCCACGTGGGTGGGGGCAGAGCTGGACTCCCGCCCGGGGCAAAGTCCCCAACGTCCAGGGATGCAGATTTACAAGGAAACGAGGGGCGGGGGAATGGGGGGGGCAACCCAATCAACGGGGGTAAGGGAGGCAGGGGGCGGCGCTCCTGGGAGAAGATTGTCCAATAGGGATAGCACGCGGCAGATTCAACCCCCCCCATCCCAGACGCTAGCCTGGACACTCTCGGAGACGGGCAGGTGCGTGTGGGGCTGGGGCCGGTGACCGGCAGTGGGGGGGGGGGTGCAATGCGGGGCAGTGGCAGAGGCAGAGCCCAGTCCCCCCCGCTGGTGGCAGATGCTGGGCCCGGCCCCTGCTAACACCCACCCTCCCCCCGTCTCTTCCAGTTGCTCTCGCCCCTCTGCAGCGCGATGGTCCTGGGGTTCGGCCGCCCCCTGCTCCTGCTCGCCGCGTGGGGGGCGCTGTGGGGTGAGTACCGCCCCCTGCTGGAGGGGGGCGCGGCGGGGGGGGAGGAGGACCGCCCCCTGCTGGCCGCGAGGGGGGCGCAGCGGGGGGGGGGAGGACCGCCCCCTGCTGGCCGCCAGGGGGGGAGGACCCCCCTGCTGGAGGGTGGCGCGGCGAGAGGGGGAGGAGGACCGCCCTCTGCAGGCCGTGGGGGGGGAGGACCCCCCTGCTGGAGGGTGGCGCGGCGGGGGGGGAGGAGGACCGCCCTCTGCAGGCCGTGGGGGGGAGGACCCCCTTGCTGGAGGGGGGCGCGGGGGGGGGGGAGGAGGACCGCCCCCTGCTGGCCGCGAGGTTGGGGAGGACCCCCCTGCTGGAGGGGGGCGCGGCGAGAGGGGGAGGAGGACCGCCCTCTGCAGGCCGTGGGGGGGAGGACCCCCTTGCTGGAGGGGGGCGCGGCGGGGGGGGGAGGAGGACCGCCCCCTGCTGGCCGCGAGGGGGGGGAGGACCCCCCTGCTGGAGGGTGGCGCGGCGGGGGGGGAGGAGGACCGCCCTCTGCAGGCCGTGGGGGGGAGGACCCCCTTGCTGGAGGGGGGCGCGGGGGGGGGGAGGAGGACCGCCCCCTGCTGGCCGCGAGGTTGGGGAGGACCCCCCTGCTGGAGGGGGGCGCGGCGAGAGGGGGAGGAGGACCGCCCTCTGCAGGCCGTGGGGGGGAGGACCCCCTTGCTGGAGGGGGGCGCGGGGGGGGGAGGAGGACCGCCCCCTGCTGGCCGCGAGGTTGGGGAGGACCCCCCTGCTGGAGGGGGGCGCGGCGGGGGGGACGACCGCCCCCTGTGTGGTTCCCCGCGGGCGGACGAGCGAGGCACTGTAGCCGGGGCGGGAGCGGCCGGGGAGTGGGAGCCGCCCCGAGCTCTCCCCACGGGGCGGGGTCCGGGGCGGGAGGTGCAGCACGTGCCGCGGGTCTCTCCCCAGCGCGGGGGGTCAAATCCCGCCGGGAGCCGCTGCCAACCAGGGAGCCGCGGCCAATTATCGGAAAAAGTACGGCGGGGGGGGCGGAAGTTGCGTTCTGATTGGCGGTCTGCCTCACTGCCCTGCCTATACCAGGGGCGGATCAACCAATCAGAGCTCAGTCTCCTCCCCCCCCCCCTCCTGTGTGAGCTGGGTCACTGCCTCTGCCCCTCCCCTGCCCCCTGCAGTGCCGGGACCCCTGGAGCTCCAGCTGAGCAGTCCCTGGGCAGAGACCAGGCTGGGAGCCAGGACTCCTGGGTTCTATCCCTGGCTCTGGGACAGGAGTGGGGCCTAGTGGTGGGAGGGGGCTGGGATACAGGACTCCTGGGTTCTCTTCCTGACTTTGTCACTGACTGTCTGGGTGACTTCTGAGTCAGTCAGTTCAGTAAAAAGAAAAGGAGTACTTGTGGCACCTTAGAGACTAACAAATTTGTTAGTCTCTAAGGTGCCACAAGTCCTCCTTTTCTTTTTGCGAATACAGACTAACACGGCTGCTACTCTGAAGTCAGTTCAGTGCCTTTGTGCCTCCATTCTTCCATCTGTGAACTAAATTGTGATGCTTGTGTATAACTGCAGCTGTGATTTGTGGGGTCACTTCGGGGGGAGGGGCTGCATCTGGGGTGGCTGGGAAGTGGGGAGGTCAGGGCAGCAGCTGGCATCGCTACCCCTGACTCTTTTTCCCTTTCAGGGCTCATTGCAGCCAAGTCGCCCATCAATGCTCGGTTTGGGGAGGACGTCACCCTGAGCTGCCCCTTCCCGTCCCAGCCTGGGTTGAAGCTCCAGTACCTGACCGTCTCCTGGCAGAAGGAGCAGGTGGGGGCAGAGGACCTGGTGGTTCATAGTTACTATTACGGGAAGGACCAGCTGGTGAGACAGGACAAGGTTTATAGGAACCGGACCTGGCTAGATCCTGAGGGGCTGGCCCGGGGGAACGCATCCCTGACGCTGAGGGGCGTCCGCACGCAGGACGAGGGCGTCTATCGCTGCTATGTTCATTCTGAGCTAGATGGGACTTTGCAAACTATACAACTTACAGTGACTCAAACCAGCCACATCCTGAACAAGCTGGCTGGGACTGCAGGAAATGCTGCAGGTGAGTATTCTGGTGTACCAGTGAGTCTGGGGGTGGGGCGGGGAGCCCAGGGTTGCGCTAGAGGGGGCTACAGATCAGGATTGTGGGGTGCTGGAAGAGCCGTGGGGGACAGCCGCGGGCGAGGACAGTCAATCACTTCTTCACTGAGCCCCACCACCAGCTGCCCTGCATCTAGTTGCTGGGATTCTCACGAGATCTAGCCTAGGCCGCCCCTAGGCGTTCTATGCAGATCAGGCCCAGTTTGGATGCACATTTGCTGCCATCTGGTGGCAAAGCTGTGAACTGCTCGATCCTACGGTGGTGCGGGCCAGCCTGAGGGCACTGTGTCTGTAACTCGGCGGTGGTCGATATGCAGACTACGGGCCAAATCCGGACCACCAGACGCTGTCAAATGGACAGCAAAAAAAATTTTATGTACTTATCATTATTGTTATTGGGGTGTGAAAAATGTTTCTCTGGAGCTTGACTAACAAATTTGGACCTTGACAAAAAATAATTGACTACTCCTGCAGTAACTCATTGCCAGTTCCCCCCGGCTTTCCTCTCTTGCTGCAGGGCTGGGTGGCAACTGGGTCCCTTTGCTGAGTCTCTGGCTGGTGCTGATCATACCCGTTCTCAGATGACATCACTAAAATGCCCCCTGCAGACAAGTCCTGGCCGCCAGCGACACCTAGGCACTGGCCTCGCCAAAGAAACTGCTGTGTGGGAAACCAGATCGGGGTACCAAGGGCTGCACTGAGAGATCCCTGTGCGCGCAGACTGTAAGTGCTACATGTCCGTGCTGGACACAATGGGCTCAGCCCCCTGGAGACATCTCCTGGGGGACGGGACCAGGGCTGCTTGTCAGGATTCCCCAGGCAATGAAGACTTTCTTTGTACAGAGCAGCTACAAACTCCACTTAGCACTCCATTTATTGTCCTTGGGCAAAATTAGCCTCCATATTAACCACTGTGATATTGTTATGATTCAGGCTCTGTTTTAGTCACGGGTATTTTTAGTGAAAGTCATGGACAGGTCACAGGGACGTGACTTTTTGTTTATTGCCCATGACCTGTCCATGACTTTCACTAAAAATACCCATGACTAAATCTTACCTTCTGGGGCAGGGCAAAGGAAGCGGCCCATTGCCTCCTGCTGCCACTGGAGGTGGAGGGGGGAAGGAGCAGCCCGGTGCCCCAGGCCACCGGTGGTCCCTGACTGCTACTCCAGGGCAGCACTGGAAGCCGGCTGCCTGGGGCCGCAAGAGCAGCAGCTGATGTGGCTGGCCCCTAGGCTTCCCCAGCTGCTGGGGTGGTCCTGGGGTCAGCCGCACCAGCGCTGCAAAATTCACGGAGGTCATGGAAGCCGTGACCTCTGTGAATAATTCTCAGACATAGTTATGATGTCTTTTGTACAAAGTATGTCTTGTGAGGTATAATTGAAAAAATCTTGATCTCTTGAGCATTAATACCCAGTTGAATTGTATGTGCTAGCACTATATGTGAAGTTATGAAGTTTTGCTGTGTGTGTGTGTGACTGAAATATGTAGTGAGGTTGGGAGATGCCAACAGCTGGACTTTCAGTAAGGACAACCCTCACTGGCCAGACGGGCGTTGATGGCCCATCAAGAAGAATCCACTATCCCAGAGACTCCTCAGGGAGGGCCTGTACACAGTCCTCACTGCCTGACCCCATGTCACAGGAAGAAAGTATAAAAGAGGGACAGTGGCATCATCACTTGGCCTCTCTCCTCCCCCATCACAACTCCTGGAAGATCCTCTGGAAGTCAAAGACTATGGCTAGAGTTCAAGGCTTTTAGTGACAATAAACTTCCACCCTCCATGAACGGCAGCGACTGTGTCGGCAGGAGGACGCTGTTCACACCGGAGCTTGTCGGTAAAACTTTTGTTGTGTAGGGGTGAGGTGGGTTTTTTTTTGTTTTTTTTTAACACCCTTGAACGACAAAAGTTTTGCCAACAAAGTGCCAGTAGACAAACCCAAAGACTTTGAATGAGGGTGATTAGTCCCAAGCTGGGAAAAGAATCCAGCCTGTGTATTGAGAAGTGTTAGCTGCCTGTAACATCTATTTTCAGAGTAGCAGCCGTGCTATGAGAGGGACATACTGCTTGACTCAAATTGTGCTTTGTAGAATTTATCTTGCAAATTTTTTATTTCTGTGTTACTACCTCTGATCTCTGTGCCTGCTACTTATAATCTCTTAACATTTATTTTACTGTAATTAATAAATCTGTCTTGGTTGGGGTATGATGTTGCACTCTAAATGTTTTATGGAAATACCCTAATAAGTGAATATAATGTCATGGGAATACGCTTTATGCAAAAGGTCTCTTGTAAAATATCATTACAAAGTTTTATAATCTGAGTGTGGTCATCCTATTTGTATGCATGTATCATTCCTGTATCTGAAGCTAGAAATATCAAGTATAATTCTGAGGTACTATTATAATTATGCAAAAAGAAAAGGAGTACTTGTGGCACCTTAGAGACTAACAAATTTATTAGAGCATAAGCTTTCGTGAGCTACAGCTCACTTCATCGGATGCATTTGGTGGAAAAAACAGAGGAGCGATTTATATACACACACACACAGAGAACATGAAACAATGGGTTTATCATACACACTGTAAGGAGAGTGATCACTTAAGATAAGCCATCACCAACAGCAGGGGGGGGAAAGGAGGAAAACCTTTCATGGTGACAAGCAGGTAGGCTAATTCCAGCAGTTAACAAGAATATCAGAGGAACAGTGGGGGGTGGGGTGGGAGGGAGAAATACCATGGGGAAATAGTTTTACTTTGTGTAATGACTCATCCATTCCCAGTCTCTATTCAAGCCTAAGTTAATTGTATCCAGTCTGCAAATTAATTCCAATTCAGCAGTCTCTCGTTGGAGTCTGTTTTTGAAGCTTTTTTGTTGAAGTATAGCCACTCTTAAAAAACTACAGCATTTGCTCAAGAAACTCCCTGAAAAAGCACAAGAACAAATCCGCACAGACACACCCCTGGAGCCCCGACCTGGAGTATTCTATCTGCTACCCAAGATCCATAAACCTGGAAATCCTGGACGCCCCATCATCTCAGGCATTGGCACCCTGACAGCAGGATTGTCTGGCTATGCAGACTCCCTACTCAGGCCCTTCGTTACCAGCACTCCCAGCTATCTTCGAGACACCACCGATTTCCTGAGGAAACTACAGTCCATTGGTGATCTTCCTAAAAACACCATCCTAGCCACTATGGATGTAGAAGCCTCTACACCAACATTCCACACAAAGATGGACTACAAGCCGTCAGGAACAGTATCCCCGATACTGTCACGGCTAACCTGGTGGCAGAACTTTGTGACTTTGTCCTGACCCATAACTATTTCACATTTGGTGACAATGTATACCTTCAAATCAGCGGCACTGCGATGGGTACCCGCATGGCCCCACAGTATGCCAACATTTTTATGGCTGACTTAGAACAACGCTTCCTCAGCTCTCGTCCCCTAATGCCCCTACTCTACTTGCGCTACATTGATGACATCTTCATCATCTGGACCCATGGAAAAGAAGCTCTTGAGGAATTCCACCATGATTTCAACAATTTCCATCCCACCATCAACCTCAGCCTGGACCAGTCCACACAAGAGATCCACTTCCTGGACACTACGGTGCTAATAAGCGATGGTCACATAAACACCACCCTATATCAGAAACCTACTGACCGCTATTCCTACCTACATGCCTCTAGCTTTCATCCAGATCATACCACTCGATCCATTGTCTACAGCCAAGCGCTACGATATAACCGCATTTGCTCCAACCCCTCAGACAGAGACAAACACCTACAAGATCTCTATCATGCATTCCTACAACTACAATACCCACCTGCTGAAGTGAAGAAACAGATTGACAGAGCCAGAAGAGTACCCAGAAGTCACCTACTACAGGACAGGCCCAACAAAGAAAACAACAGAACGCCACTAGCCATCACCTTCAGCCCCCAACTAAAACCTCTCCAACGCATCATCAAGGATCTACAACCTATCCTGAAGGACGAGCCATCGCTCTCTCAGATCTTGGGAGACAGACCAGTCCTTGCTTACAGACAGCCCCCCAATCTGAAGCAAATACTCACCAGCAACCACACACCACACAACAGAACCACTAACCCAGGAACCTATCCTTGCAACAAAGCCCGTTGCCAACTCTGTCCACATATCTATTCAGGGGATACCATCATAGGGCCTAATCACATCAGCCACACTATCAGAGGCTCGTTCACCTGCGCATCTACCAATGTGATCTATGCCATCATGTGCCAGCAATGCCCCTCTGCCATGTACATTGGCCAAACTGGACAGTCTCTACGTAAAAGAATGAATGGACACAAA
This sequence comes from Dermochelys coriacea, assembly GCF_009764565.3. Classification (NCBI taxonomy): domain Eukaryota; kingdom Metazoa; phylum Chordata; order Testudines; family Dermochelyidae; genus Dermochelys; species Dermochelys coriacea. The sequence goes on from NC_050091.1 coordinate 14,984,325, forward strand.
TCAGACGTCAAGAATTATAACATTCAAAAACCAGTTGGAGAACACTTCAATCTCTCTGGTCACTCGATCACAGACCTAAGAGTGGCTATACTTCAACAAAAAAGCTTCAAAAACAGACTCCAACGAGAGACTGCTGAATTGGAATTAATTTGCAAACTGGATACAATTAACTTAGGCTTGAATAGAGACTGGGAATGGATGAGTCATTACACAAAGTAAAACTATTTCCCCATGGTATTTCTCCCTCCCCCCCCACCCCCCACTGTTCCTCTGATATTCTTGTTAACTGCTGGAATTAGCCTACCTGCTTGTCACCATGAAAGGTTTTCCTCCTTTCCCCCCCCTGCTGTTGGTGATGGCTTATCTTAAGTGATCACTCTCCTTACAGTGTGTATGATAAACCCATTGTTTCATGTTCTCTGTGTGTGTGTGTGTATATAAATCGCTCCTCTGTTTTTTCCACCAAATGCATCCGATGAAGTGAGCTGTAGCTCACGGAAGCTTATGCTCTAATAAATTTGTTAGTCTCTAAGGTGCCATAAGTACTCCTTTTCTTTTTGCGAATACAGACTAACACGCCTGCTACTCTGAAACCTGTGATTATAATTATGCAAAGTGGGGGCCATTAATGGTGGCTTGGAATCTTGATGGCTTCCATCGACTAGGACAATTGACTGTAGATGGCTCTGTTTACCTACAAGCCTCCACTGCATACCTGCTGCAGGCCAGTCCTGAAAGAATGGAGGGGGGCTCACAGGACATGTGAACATGTCACATGATACTCAAAAAGAAAAGGAGTACTTGTGGCACCTTAGAGACGAACAAATTTATTTCAGCATAAGCTTTCGTGAGCTACAGCTCACTTAATCGGTGATGCATCTGATGAAGTGAGCTGTAGCTCACGAAAGCTTATGCTGAAATAAATTTGTTCGTCTCTAACGTGCCACAGGTACTCCTTTTCTTTTTGTGAATACAGACTAACACAGCTGCTACTCAAACCTGTCACATGATACTGGAACCCAACTTTCACCTGGCGCTTTTCCATTTAGAAGGAGGGGTGGGAAGATGGAGAGAAACAAAGGATTCCCGCCTTGTGCCAAAGCTATAAAAGGGGGTGGAACAGAGCAAAGATGGCTGCCAGTCATGAGAAATCCCCTAGTTACCACCTGAAGTTGAACTAACAAGAACTGTACAGGGGAAAGGATTGGGCCCAGACTAGGAAGGAGTCCAGTCTGTGAAAGAAGCTTATCAGAACTTCTCTGAGGATGAGATTTTTATCTGTAATCAGTTTTTTAATGTATTAGGTTTTGATTGCGTGTTTTGTTTTATTTTGCTTGGTAACTGCCTTTGTTCTGTCTGTTATTACTTGAAACCACTTAAATCCTACTTTTTATACTCAATTAATAACCCCGAGTAAGTGATTGCTCCCCCAGGTATTAAACAGTGGTGCATATCTCTCTATCAGTGTTATAGAGGGTTGAGAATTTATGAGTTTACCCTGTATTAAGCTTTATACAGAGTAAAACGGATTTATTTGGGGTTTGGATCCCACTGAGAGCTGGGTGTCTCAGTGCTGGAGAGAGGTAACTTGCTAAGCAGTTTCTGGTTAAAGACGGGGTCAGAAGTAAATTCAGCGCGTCAGGTGACAGTCCTAAGGGGGTCTCTGTGTCCGAACCCGTCACACACGGACTCTCAGCCCAGCTTACAAGGGCTGGTGCCTGTCCACTTTCCTTTGATAACGTGGCGAACTACTTAATGAGTTTGTGCTGTCCAAGGGATTCTTGGGCAGTAAGATGGTATGTCGGTGGGGTGCAAGGCGGGAGCTGGAGTGATTGTCTGGTGCCTCTCTCCGTAAGCTCACGAGTAGCTCCGGGATCATTCATGCAGAGGCTGAGTGACCACAGCACCTGGAGGGGTTTGCTGCCTGTCACTGGCATAGCAGTGTGACAGAGCTCAGGCTGCGGAGTTAAGTGGGCACAGTGATCTCACAGTTGCAGTTTGTACCCTGGGGACCAGGGCGCTCTAGCTGTTGCCTTTATCCCCGCCTCTGGGGTCTGCATGGCCCTTCTGCACGAGCCCCAGCCAGCACTCTTAACAAAAAACAACCCCAAAAAAGCACTTAGCTCACACCTCCCTTCACACATTCCTGTGCCTCTATTGGGAGGCCCGCTCCATAGATTGAGAATCCACGGAGTAGCCACTTGCAATGGTCCCTTCTGCCTAAGACTCTATGAATTGCAGAGTGACACAATCTAATGCTACTTTGCATAGCGTGTGTAATATGCACATTATCCCCTGCAGGCAAAATCGTATAGGCTGGTGGCTTTCAACAGGTTTTCATTGGCAGACCCCTAAAAATTTCAAATGGAGGTGGGGAGCCCTTTGGAAATCTTAAACATAGTCCGTGGCTCCCCAAGGGTCCATGGACCTCAGGTTGAACACCACTGGTATGGTCAATAGCTTGACCGCACTTTGGTTCATTATTCGTTATGAAATATGCTCAAGAGACAAAATAACCAGTGTCAGTCAGGTTTATTAATACGCTACATAGGAGAGGTTCTAAACAATGCCAGTCGCCGAAGAGCCGACCTGTGCAATCTCTTTACAGTCGCCCGATGCAGAAGATTTGGTCCCCTGGTCTCGGTGATACAATTTTACAAGTTGTAAATTTCTTCCCACGTCACTGGAACCAACCCTTCAGTTTGTCCCAGTTCTCTAACCTGTTCTGTTCCTCCCTTATCTCCGGGTTGGGACTGGCCTTCCAGGGCCTGCACCGTGAAGCTCCTGCCCAGCCTGTACTAAGGTGTGGAACAACAGTATCTTGCTTTTGACACGTTTCCTATTGGCTTCTGCCAAATCCCTATTTCAGTAAACGCAAGGAGTTCTGGGGTACTTGGCATAAAGGAACAGGGCTCTGGTCCAGGCCAGCTTAGCCTACAGCACGGTTACGGTATCTGTGCTTCATGCTAGTGGTGGGTTTCAGAGTAGCAGCCGTGTTAGTCTGTATTCGCAAAAAGAACAGGGGGACTTGCGGCACCTTAGAGACTAACAAATTTATTTGAACATAAGCTTTCGTGAGCTACAGCTCACTTCGTCGGATGCATTTGCTAGTGCTAGTGGTGCTTAATGTTTACTAACGTAAAGAAAGGGTGCAGCTAAGGCACGCTATTAACATGATACAGGCTGGCTAGCATATAAATATATATTCATCAACACTGGCCCATCATGTATGTGTTCTGTAGCCCATTGTGGCACTGGCAAATGACTTAATCTGCATTCAGGATTATAGCATCCACCCCACTCCCAGGCCCTTTTTGTACAGCCGGGGCAGACTGTAGGTCCGGCGGGTCAAATATTTCTGCACGAGCTGTTTTATTGTGGGAGGAAATGGAGACAACTGGGGCTCCTGAGAACAGTCGGCCGTAAGCTGCTCATAAACTCCGGATGGTTTTCACAGCCCCAGAGAAGGTGAGAAATCAGTCAGGATTTTGACTTTGTTTTTTTTTCTGGGGGTTCCACTTCACTGTTTGTGGGTTGTGGGGTTGGTTATTTTTTCCTGTATGGACCATGAGATTGTATCGCCCTGCCCATCCCATGGGGAGTGGGGAGAGGCAGGAGGAATTTGGGGTGTCAGGGACAGGAGGGGGCTGGGGGTCAGTCCAGGGCAGAGGGGATGGGACAGGAAGGTTCTTCCCGCTTGATTGCTCTGGTGCCTAACGCACCTCGGCCCGATCCAGGGCACCACAGCAGCCGCTCCGACCCTACTCTCTTCTGCGCCCAATCAGCTGTGGAGGTGGTTGTGGAGCTGAGCCCCCTCTGTCATATGGGGAATTCTGGGATATTTTTATTCCACCCCCCCGAAACCCCTCCCTGCCGCCCTGCATCAGACCCATGGGCCCAGCCAGCCTGGTATCCTGGCACAGCTGCCCCAACCATGCTCTAGATCAGACCAGTGTGTTTCCGCTCTCAGAAATTGCTTTCCCAGGGCCATGTTGATAGAACAGAATCAAGTTGCCTCTTCGCTGAGCTAAAAAGCTCAATCTCCTTCAGTCCCTGCATGACACATGTTCATGGATTTTAAGGCCAAAGATGGACAGATTTAACAATACAAATAATAAATAACAAACACTTTAACAATACAAACAAATAACAAATAAAGAAGAGCAGTAGTGTTATCCCCGTTTCATAGATGGGAAACTGAGGCACAGGCAGGGCTGACTTGCTCGAGGTCACCCAGAAGCAAGAAAGACCAATGAGCCTAATTCAACCAAAAAGAAAAGGAGTACTTGTGGCACCACAAGTACTCCTTTTCTTTTTGCGAATACAGACTAACACGGCTGCTACTCTGAAACCTGTCATAATTCAACCAAGGAGACTCACGCCCTCCAACAGATTCCAAAGCTGGCTACAGGCCAACAAGGCCGAGCATTCGGGACAGTCACTGGGCAAGACACGAAGGACTCCCCAAAACAGTCCTGGTCCAGGACATGGGAACCCGGCCCAGGCTCTTCCTGGCTTGTAAGAGAGTCGGGAATCCCTGGTGCCGCTCCTGGCTGAAACAGCCACAGAGAGAAGGGACCGTCCCTTCCACCTCCCCACACAGGACAGCACTGCAGAAACCCGCCCTGCAGCCCTAGGCTGTAGTCAACTGTTGCCTTGTCTCAGACCCATCGCTCCTGAGCTTTGCTCCAAAGCCACCCACAGGCTCATCTGACTCAAGCCAACGTGTGGGACTTGGCCCAAGCAGGATTCAGGCCAGGACACGGAGCTGAAATTGTTTCATGGCACCGATGGATAGCCCCCCCCCGTCGAGTGTGGGATGCGGAGAGAGGTGCCAGGAGCCCATGGTTGGATTCCTTCCTCAACGGCAGTGGGGCAAATAGGGTGCTCCGGTCAAGTCTGCTGTGCCACTGTGATATGTATAGCCGCAAAGACACAGGAAGAGCCCATCCCCAGCCCTTCCACACAGCTGTGTCTCCTGAGTCCTCCGGCCTGGGGTCTGTACAGCAGAAGTCTCTGGTGCAGCGGGAGGAGAAGAGAGCCCCCTCTGCCCCCAGGTAACATGGGATGGATGTGGATCCTGGGGAAGTGACAGGGAGGGCGCCAGGGCCTCGGGCTGGGGGCAGGGCAGGGAGGAGTCACGTGGGGGGGTCACGTGCAGAGGTCACGTGCCCCCGCCCCTTTGAGTCACTCCCATGAGTGCAGCGTACCGGCAAGAAATTATTTCTACTTGCACCGTTGCTCAATGGACACACCCAGCGAGTAGCAATGGGGAACGGCTCCTCCGCCCCAGACCCCTGGCTAGAGCGGCTCCCCCAGAGTCAGTTTTCTCTCTGGTCCGTTTCGACACCATGCACTACTATGGGAACTGGTCAGACACCACAGACTCAAGCGCCAGCAATCAGCGGGTGACCCCCAGCTCGACCTGTCCTTCAGCGCACCCACTCACAGACACCCCACCCCCCCCGCCATTGCCCCGTGACAGGCAAGATCAACTCTGGGATGGGAGCAGCTGGCTGGCGCTGAACCCCGAGCAAGGCAGGCAGAGGAGAGCACTCGGGGATGTTCACAGCCCTGGAACAGCTGCCTTCGATTGAAGTTCACGTCCCGCACCGGCCAGTCAGGCCCATAGTCCAGGAGTGCCCCGGGATTCCTCGCTATTGCTGGACTCTCACATCCCAAGGGCCACGCATGGCGCTTTCTGCCATCTCTGGCTGGCTAGGAGACTCTGTCCGTCCTGGCGGGGGACGACCTGTGCTTCACGCCTTCGGCATCTCCCGGCTAGATGACAGCAGCGCGATGGGTCCGGGCAGGAAGTCCGGCACGCAGGGACTCCGACAAGGGCCAAATGCTGCAGTGCATCTCCTCAGCGGTGCAAGCCGCCACGAGCACATCCCACCTCTGCTCCGCTCTCTACGCTGGCTTCCTGCCAGATAGTGAGCAGTCATTATCTTCACAGCGCTTCATGGCCTAGGCCCAGCCTATCCAATAGCCCATGTAAAGCTCGGAGGAACAGACTCTGGTTGACAGCTCTGGACTGTGAAATTCTCAACCATAGGAGTAAAGCTGGTCTGTTCAGCAGCAAGAACCTTCTTCAAGCATGGTCCAAGACTGCGGAACTACCTGCCACAGGAGCCAAGGCTTATTAGAAACCTGACTGCTGACTGCTCCAAAGACTCTTGGGCCTGTCTTCTCCAGCATAAACATGTAGCAACAGGTCTATTTCTAGTAACCAAAAAGGACACCCTACCAAAACAAGAGCCTCCTGTGCACTCACTTCTCCATCCGGGGAGAGGCTGAGAGAACAAACAGCACGTGACAGATGTATAATCGCGGTGGGTCATGCCCGACCTGGCAGGCACTCAGCTATGCAGTGATGAGGGCGGTATAGGAACCTGTACACGATGCAAGACAAGAGGACAGCGGGCTGATCCTGTCCCAGGAGGAGAATGCAGCAGGGAATAGGATGGCTGATGAGGAAGGTGCAGTATGTGCGGGGGAGGGGGCTAAAAAGGGACAGCTAGAGAAGAGATTGCACCGGTGCCAGGTTGTGGTTAGTCTAGGCCATCTGATCTAGTGGTTAGAGTCAGGTCCAAGCCAGAGCCACAGGCCAAAGCTGCAACTAGGAATCCGCTAAGATTAAAAGCCAGATCCAAGCTAATAACCGGAGCCAGGGGTCAGAAGCCGGGCTGGAGCAGGGCGGGAGCAGGACAGGACCAAGGCAGGCAAAGGAGTGATCACAGCTGCGGGCATAAGCGTTGGGCAGCCAAGGACCTGCCACTGGGCTGACATGCAGAACCCTGGCCCCAGTCTGCCAATCCGCGGGCCGGCTGGTCCAGTGGTTCTGCTGCAGCCCAGCTGGGCTCATTCACCCATCTCGTGCCTGGGGCAGTGGCTGCAGCTGCCTCTCCATTCCCAGGAGGGGTGCTGTCGGGGGCGGGGGAGGGCACATCATGTCGGGGGCCCTGGTCTGAGGCCGCGGATGGAGCCTGATTCTCAGTGTGGGGGGTGAAGGCCCCTCGGTGATGCTGCTAGAGGATGAGGCGGGTCTCCCAGCTCTTGGCCAAGGTCAAGGGCACCCAGCGGAGGGGCATGGCCAGATGGTGGAGCCGGGGGAGCAGGGGTTGTTCTAGGTCCTCTGGGGCTTGGTTGCCGGGAGATGACAGAGCCCGGGTGGTGCTAGATCTTGCTCCTGGTGGCTCAAGCTCTGCCCCAGCCAATCCCTAGGGCTTGGCCCCAGCTGGCTGCTCATGGCCAGTGGGGCAGGCTTGTTCTGAGCTGGGGCTGGCTGAGATAGGACAAGAGATCTCTTTCTGCTCCTCCTCTATCTTCTCAGCCTTCCTCCAGGAGCGGGATCCAGCCGGGCCCTGGTGGAGATGGTAGAGAAATGCAACGGCCAGCAGGACGATGAAGAGGCAGGCAGCGCAGATGACAGCCAGGTGGACCCCAAGGCAGGAGGCCGGGGGACTCAGGAGTCCTACAACAGAGAGAGGGGATGGGGCTGCAATGCAGTGCAGGGGCCACGCCTGACAACAGCTGGGGCGAATGCTCAGAGAAAGGGGCGGGGGCCCAATCCCATTGGCTGAGCGGATTTACCATTGGGAGGAATAGACGGGGGGGAGGAATAGATGGTGGTCCCCCAACCCCATTTGGCTTCCTGCCCCCACTGTCTTTCAGGGTCCCCAGGGCTGAGCTGCCCCTGGGGGCTGAAAACCAGATCTCCCCTCCCTGACTCACCTGGGCTCAGCTGCAGGCTCAGTGGCCGGGTGATTGGTGCCCCCAGCACACGAGGGGTTAACACGAAGGTCAGCCTGGTGCTGTGGGTCACAGGCGGCACCGTGACCCAGCTGGTGATGTGGTATAGCCCCTGTTCATCCACCTGCTGCTCCGTGGCGCCCTCTGCTGTGACGTCCCTGCCCGCCTCATCCAGCCACTGCACCGTGGCCGCGGGGTACCCGCCCCATGTGTGGACGGTCAGCATGACCCCGGCACTGGAGAGGCTGAAGGTCAGCTGGGGCTCGCTGAACAGGGCTGGAGAGAAGAAACAAGGGGGGTGGATTTAGGGAGGGGGCTCAGAATTGGGCCCCATGGGCTGGGTCCTGCCCTGAGTTGTGAATCCAATGTGAATCCGGATTGAGTCCACTCTGGAGCAGAGCTCACACTGGGGTCACTGAAGGTGCACTCAGCAATTAGCAGCTGGGACATACAGGGCAGCCTCAGCGCAGAGAGATTCAAGCCAGGCTCTGAGGGCTCCAGCTCCAGCACATGGGATTAACCTGATACTACAGCGGTTCTCAAACTGTGGATCAGGACCCCAAAGTGGGTTGGGACCCTGTTTTAATGGGGTTGCCAGGGCTGACTTAGGCTTGCTGGGACCTGGGGCCAAAGCTGAAGCCCTGGGCGGCGGGGATCAGGTTATAGGCTCCTTGCCTGTGGCTGAAGCCCTTGGGCTTCGGTTTTGGCCCCCACACTCAGGGTAGTGGGGCTCGAGCGGGCTTAGGATTCGGTCCCCCCTCCTGGGGTTGTGTAGCAATTTTTGTTGTCAGAAGGGGGTCGCGGTGCAATGAAGTTTGAGAACCCCTGCGATAGTCAGATGCAGGAAATAACAGGTTAGCAACAAGCAGCAGGGAAGACAGCAGCCTACCTCATCAGCTGGGAAGATGTTTTAAAGATGGCAACGTCAGGTTGTCTCTGGGGCTTGAACCAATGAAGTGTGGGTCTAACCCCTTGAGCAGCAGCCGGCTGAGCTAAAGAACCAGCCGCAGTAACGCAACAATGGGAGTGTAGCTGAGACCTGGCCTGACATGAGACCTCATTCCTTGGAAGAAAGGATTAGGGAGGCAAATGACTCATCAGGCTGAAAACACAACATTTATGCTAAATAAGATAAGTCAAGTGGTCAGTAGGCTAAAAAAAGAGAATGTCTGAGCCAGCTAAGATAAGAGGGAGAACACCCAGGAACCAATTTACTTTTAATCAGCTAACAAGGGGCAGGATACATTAGGAATGGAGAGAGAGGTAAAGAGGATGTCGAAAAGTGGACAGAGCATGTGGCTCAAAGACTGGTTTCTGCTAAGTAACCAAGCCAATTGTAAAGTCGGACGCAGTGTAGAGTAAATGTGATGCGATCTGTAAATGTGTATAACAAGAACAAGTTTCTTGGGGATTTTGGAGCCGAGACGAATCCCCTGCATTTGAAGCAGATCAGCTCAGCGTAGTGTTGCTGTGAGCCAGCTAAAAATACCTGAGCAACAAAATATGACGTGGAACTGAGTCCTCGGGAAGCCAGGTGTAAAGAGGTCTTGGCGGGAATTCCAACAGCGAGGAGGCTAATAAAGTGCCATGTAGCCTGCAACCACTAAAGAGGGACACAGAACCATGCAGCCTGCGGCCACTAGATGGGCACACGGTGCCACACAGGCTGCAGCTACTAGAGGGAGCCACGCAGGCTGCAGTCACTACATGGAACCACTCTGCATTAACCAGACCCATCCCGGGATGCAGCATCCCCAGCGCTCACCTCCCACTCTCAGCTCCCAGAGTTCAGACATCGTGCCTAGCTCCGAGGTGATGTGGCACTGATAGACGCCTTCGTCCTGCAAGTGGATGTCCCTCAGTGTCAGGGACGCATTCCCCCGGGCCAGCCCCTCTGGTTCCAGCTGGGTCCGGTTCCTATAAGCCTTGTCCTGTTTCTCCAGCTGGTCCCTCCCGTAATAGTAACTATGAACCACCAGGGCCTCTGCCCCCACCTGCTCCTTCTGCCAGGTGAGGATCAGATGCTGGAGGTTCATGCCGGGCTGGGACAGGAAGAGGCATCTCAGGGTGACATCCCCCCTGAAATGAGCTACCACGTCTGGTGCCGACTGCACTGCAGGGAGGAAAAAACACAGGGGTTAGTGAGATTTAGGGTGTGAAATCCTAGCCTCACCCAGCAGGGGGTGCTGTGGGCAGCCGGGTGGGACTGTCGGCCTTGTGGGAGCTCCTGGCTACTCCAGCCCCAGCCTGGCCGTGTGAGGGGCGCTGTGGGGAGGGGGGCAGGAATGCCGGCTGTGGGAGTAACTCACTCCAGCTGTGATGCACAAGGATTTGCCATTATCCCAGTACGGTGCCATGAGTGACATTCCCAGTTACCTTTTCCTATGAACAGAATGGGAAGGTATAGCCAATGGATGAGGCAAGCCTTCAGGGCTGTTGCAGACAGCAGGGAACGGTGCCTAGTGATTAATGGCTGGGACTCAGGAGTCCTGGGTTCGAATCCTTGTTCTGCCACACACCCTCTGTGCACCTCGGATGCAGCATGTCTGCCTCTGTGCCTCAGTTTCACCATCTGTAACAGGGGAACACCAAGGCATCCTGTGTCTCGGTCACCACCAGATTCCTGTCGGCCCACCCAGTGCACGAGATTTCAATTCATCCCCCCAGCGGGAATGTTCCCAGTGTTATTCCTGTCAGATTGTTTCACACCAGGGGCAAAATTTTGTAAAAGGCCTCATTTGTAAAGTCATTTTAATGCAGAAAACTGATTAGGGAATTTACAGGGGTCGTGGAATCAGGCCTGGGTCTTCAAACAGCCCCTTAACCAGTACAGAGATTCCCTCTCTCACGTCCCCCCAGCCCCACTGACTCAGGGCCTCCAGGACTAGGTCTTCTGCCCCGACACCCCCCCATTTCCTGCCATGAGCTCCTCGAGCAAGACCCCTTAGACTGGATGCCTGGAGAGCTGTCAGGAAGTGATGTGGAAGGGGAGGTTCTGCTGGGAATCGGGGCAACCTCTTCAAACCACCGCAGCGGTTATTACTCAGCTGGAATCCAACATCTCCAGAGCTCGGCCCAGGGGCACGGTGGCCCCAAAAGGCCATGCTCGGCTGAGACTCACCTCGGCTCCCGGTGGGGTTGGAAGGACTGACCCGGACCAGAGCCCCAGGCTGGAATGGGGCTGAGCTCCAGGGAGCTTTTCCCAGGCACATGGGACCATGGGGTCTTTTATGGGTTGTCAGGTTACCTCCGCACGGGGCTTGCTCAGAAGCAGCTGGCTGGGCACTTGGCGCTGTGGCAATTCCTCCGGCTGCAGCCTCCAGAGAAGAAGCAGAGCGTGGGCGCTGGGCCGGGGAGGCCGTCTGGGCGTAGCCCCGGTAGCCAGGGGACTGTGTAGCCGGGAGGGAGAGAAACGTGGCTCATGGAGGGGGAAGGCAGGTGCAGTTACCTCGAACTGCGATGCTCCCTTCCCAGGGGCTGATTCTTCTCCCCGGCCGACATCCCCTTTGTTACCAGCTCTCGCCCCGCGCCAAGGCCCGATGTTTCGCTGCATAATTGTAACCATGGTTACCTGGGCACCAGCTGGCTTCCTCGGGCTGAGAGCTAAAGTCAATATTGGCCCATCTGTCGCTGCTCTTCAGACTTCCAGGCTCCCCTGTGTGGCAAGGCAGCCCTGCTGGGGAAACTGAGACAGGAGCCCCCCCTTTAAAGACAAAGAGATACGGTGACTCAGGGACAGCTCCCTACATCCAGTCTACAGAGCTCTGCTCTGCAAGACATAACCCTAAACCAGTGAGTCAATTGCACATTAAGGGCCAGATTCGGCAGTTGGAAATGCAAAGCAGCTATAAACCCAGCTGTATCCGGCCGGGGGGCTCTAGTGGCTTTCTGCTGTGCTGGGGCACTGGGGAACAGCCCTTTAAATGTTTACGTTTAAAAAACAGTTTGAACTTAATCCTGCCGATCTTCAAATCAGTCAACATGTCGCCCGGGGGCAACCTCAGGCTTGGTGGAATTTTTTAATAATGAAAAGAAAAAAAACCCTAGGAAATTCCCAGACAAAGAACTACGTGAAGGTTGGGAGCACAGCTCAGTGCCTGAAGGGTTAAAACACCCAACTCTTCACAGATCAGTGCACAGAGGGGCACATCTGGAGGATGGGCCCCGTGGTGATGAACCCCAGCTGGGGAGAGGATTATAATGCAAGGAAGGTGGGATGGCAAAGGGGCTCTGTGGTCGCAGGCTGGGATTAGAGCGCAGGGAAGGCGTTGGCTCTGGATTTGAGTGTATACATGTTGGTGGAGATTTACTGGGGGATTTCTGACCGCAAAAGGAGGGGGGAGACTCGAGAGGTCATGGGGAGAAGGGCTGAGGGTGGATGGGTGGGAGGAAGTCCAGGGAAGTAGCAGCAAAAGGTCTGGTGGACTGAATTCTGGTGGCTGGCCTTAGGGTCCCCAGACTGGAACCCAGTGCAGCCAGTGGGTTCCCCTGCCAGCCACAGGGGAGATGGTGCGAAACTGGAGAAAGGCCAGAACCATGGGGCCTAGACTCAGGGCTGAAGATCTTTTTCTAAGGCCACAGGGACTAAAAGGGGTGGGATGAAATCATGACCTGACTGGGGGCTGGGTCACAAAAAGAGCTGGACACGTGTGGATGCCGGGTTGGAACTGGCTGCTTGCCACACCCAGGTGATCCACACCACAGAGGAAGGGGGAAAAACCTTCCCGTCCCGGCCAGTCTACCCCCGGGGGTAATTTGTTCCAGACCCTGAATGCTAACAATGCAGCTGGGCAAGCTGCCCACCTGCAGAAATACACCGGAGGCTTCCTACAGGGACTGGTCCAGGAGCTGCTGGGTGGGAAGCAGAGTTGAGTGTGATAGTTAGTGTTTCTCAAATGCAGACACCAGGGGTATTTCTTGCGGCCACAGCCTCCTGGGCTATGATGGGGGGAGGGCAAATTAGTTCTCCCTCCCCATCCCTGTTGCTCCTGGATGCACCGCCTTGGTGTTGGTTGCTGTGGTCACCAGCAGGAATTAAAGGCCCTGCCCCCCCTCTGGAGTCACCTGGGGCACAACACCACGCAAGCAAGCAACCAGCGAGTTCCCCACTTTCCCTAGGGTGGTGGGGCTCAGGTTTCGGGCTTCAGCCCTGGGGTGGCGGCATGGCAGGCTCTGGACACGGGGCTTTGGGCTCTGGCAGCAGGGCTTCAGGCTCCAGCCCCCACTGCCTCTCCCAGTCCCCCACCCCATCTCCCTTGACCCCCACTGCCTCCCCCGACCCTCCCTCCAGGGCTTAATTTGTCATACGTGTATGTTCATTAAGATCACTTTTCACAGCAGACTTACTAGTGTAAGCAGAAAGAAAAGGAGTACTTGTGGCACCTTAGAGACTAACAAATTTATTAGAGCATAAGCTTTTGTGAGCTACAGCTCACTTCATCGGATGCATTTAATGCATCCGATGAAGTGAGCTGTAGCTCACGAAAGCTTATGCTCTAATAAATTTGTAATGCATCCGATGAAGTGAGCTGTAGCTCACAAAAGCTTATGCTCTAATAAATTTGTTAGTCTCTAAGGTGCCACAAGTACTCCTTTTCTTTTTGCGAATACAGACTAACACGGCTGCTACTCTGAAACCTGTCATTATGCAAGGCTAGTGTAAGCAGAGTCAGGACGAGCTCTACCCTGACATCTGGTGGCGAGTCATGGCGGGTTGTGGAAAAGAACTTCAGGGGCTGATCTCATTTGCATAGGCCCCCCCACCCTGCCTATACGGTCACTTTGGCTGCTGTAGGAGCCCCAGTTTCTCTGTTATTGGGGCAGGAATAAACGGTTATTATTTTGATTATATTATTATATTATTCCGATGAAGTGAGCTGTAGCTCACGAAAGCTTATGCTCTAATAAATTTGTTAGTCTCTAAGGTGCCACAAGTACTCCTTTTCTTTTTGCGAATATAGACTAACACGGCTGCTACTCTGAAACCTGTATTCTGATTATGTGAATCAAGGACAGTGGAACTGTACTCGGCCTTTTGTTATGATGGAGGGACTCACCATCAACGTGCAGCACTCGCTAGGCAAGGATCATGGGTTCCAAAGCCCAGTGAATGGAGAGAGGCTGGGGGAGGTGTTAATACTTGGTGGTCTGGGCACCCTGGGGGGAGCCTTACATGCTAATTGCACTTTTTCCTCTCTCCCCTGTGGAATATCAGAGATAATTTTGATTCCTTTAGGAGTCTAGTTACAGGCTGCTGAGCTGAGTTCACTTTGGGTTAATGGTGCCCCAGGCCTGAGGCTCCCTTACTACATGTTTCTTGTTTGCAGCTGCCACCTGGCTGGTGATTCTGTCAGCTCTCTCTGTCCCTGGGGGGGTGAGTTTGTGACCTCTGTCCTGATCCTTCTCCACCATTTTCAGCTCCTCCAGGGCCTGCAGCACCCGCCTGACCATGCTCTTGGAGCCCCGGCTGAAGTGGCTGGGTATGATGCCATTGCGGCCCCCCGTATTGTACGGGGCCAACTCCTTGTGCTTGGCCAGCTTGACCGTATCGAACCAGTCAGGACCTTCAGCTTTCCTGACTTCTTGAGGAAAGCAGCCAGGGCCCTGACAAACTCCTGCTGCTGGTTAACATCTTTCACCGTGACACCAGGCATCTCGCTTAACATCTTTCACCATGACACCAGGCATCTCACGGCTGGCTCTGCGCTGCCGGGCTCGGAAAGCTACAAGTTGAACTCACAAAAGAGCTAAACTTACTAAGAGCTGAAATCACTGTGTTGGGGGGGGGGGGGACTGAAGATATATGGTTTCAGAGTAGCAGCCGTGTTAGTCTGTATTCGCAAAAAGAAAAGGAGGACTTGTGGCACCTTAGAGACTAACAAATTTATCTGAGCATAAGTTTTCATGAGCTACATCCGATGAAGTGAGCTGTAGCTCACGAAAGCTTATGCTCAAATAAATTGGTTATTCTCTAAGGTGCCACAAGTGCTCCTTTTCTTATTGTTTCTCTCTGTTATTAAAAGGCTTTTTGCTACACTCAGACTATGTGCTTGCGAAAGGGGAAGTATTGCCTCTTGGAGGCGCCCAGCGGGGGTGGTATATATTTGTCCCAGGTCACTGAGTGGGGGCTCGACCCGGTTTTGCATTGTGTTATTGGAATGGAACCCCTAGATACTGAACCCGGCCCTTGTTGCTGCCAACTCTGACGGGCAGAAGGGTTACATTAGCTAGCAATAAAATAGTTACAGTGATTTGGATCAGGCAGCGACTCGGGCCTGGCTTGCCTGGTACCCAGGCTGTGGGGTTTGCTAGACCAGATCAGACCCCAGGGCCCATCTGGTCCCTCCCCCATTCCCCCAGCTGCCCTGGATCAGACCCGGGGCCCATCCAGCCTGGGACCCGTTGCAATGGCATGAGGTCCGATTGACACCAGCTGAGGGCTGCCCGGCCGCGCTGAGTCACTCGGGTGGGGCAAGGACAGGTGGGGGTGGGGGGGGGCGGTTCTAATTAGCTGACAGCTGATGAATGGCAGAGTGTAGGGGGGGGAGGAGCTGCGAGGGGGGGCTACATTGTTACCCAGCCCTGGGCTGACTTTTCCAGCTCCAGAGCCCCCCAGCCCTGGTATCCTCCCCCCTCCCCTGCCATCTCCCTGTCCCCTTCCTTCTCTCCCAGCCCCAGGATCAGGGAATAAACTTCCCACCCCTCCAGGAGGGGCCGGGCTGGGGGAGCGGAGGGGGAGGTCCAACCCGACGTCAAGGGGTTAATTCCCCTATCTGCGCCAGAGGCTCCCTGCAGACAGCGAGCCGAGCCGGGGCTGATGCCTGGTCTGGGGGTGGGGCTGCGCTGTCCAAACCGAGATCTGCTGGGACCCACCTCCCCCCTGCATTTCACACCTGCTCTGCTCTGCTCCGATGTTATTTTAATAGATTCCAAGGACAGCAGGGACCATTGTGCTCCTCCAGTCTGACCTCCTGCATCACACAGGCCAGAGAACTGCCTGAACTATTTGCCGGAGCAGACGATTAGAAAAACACCCAGTCTTGGTGTTTTGGTTCAATTCAGAAAGGAAGGGCTCCACCTAAACCACATGTAAAAAAGAGGTTTCAGAGCAGTTTTAAAGTGCACTGTTTAAGGTGCACAGTGTAGACATAAAAAGAAAAGGAGTACTTGTGGCACCTTAGAGACTAACAAATTTATTAGAGCATAAGCTTTCGTGAGCTACAGCTCACTTCATCGGATGCATTTGGTGGAAAAAACAGAGGAGAGATTTATATACACACACACAGAGAACATGAAACAATGGGTTTATCATACACACTGTAAGGAGAGTGATCACTTAAGATAAGCCATCACCAGCAGCGGGGCCGGGGGGGGGGGGGGGGGGGGAAAGGAGGAAAACCTTTCATGGTGACAAGCAAGGTAGGCTAATTCCAGCAGTTAACAAGAATATCAGAGGAACAGTGGGGGGTGGGGTGGGAGGGAGAAATACCATGGGGAAATAGTTTTACTTTGTGTAATGACTCATCCATTCCCAGTCTCTATTCAAGCCTAAGTTAATTGTATCCAGTTTGCAAATTAATTCCAATTCAGCAGTCTCTCGTTGGATTCTGTTTTTGAAGCTTTTTTGTTGAAGTATAGCCACTCTTAGGTCTGTGATCGAGTGACCAGAGAGATTGAAGTGTTCTCCAACTGGTTTTTGAATGTTATAATTCTTGACGTCTGATTTGTGTCCATTCATTCTTTTACGTAGAGACTGTCCAGTTTGGCCAATGTACATGGCAGAGGGGCATTGCTGGCACATGATGGCATATATCACATTGGTAGATGCGCAGGTGAAGGAGCCTCTGATAGTGTGGCTGATGTGATTAGGCCCTATGATGGTATCCCCTGAATAGATATGTGGACAGAGTTGGCAACGGGCTTTGTTGCAAGGATAGGTTCCTGGGTTAGTGGTTCTGTTGTGTGGTGTGTGGTTGCTGGTGAGTATTTGCTTCAGATTGGGGGGCTGTCTGTAAGCAAGGACTGGTCTGTCTCCCAAGATCTGAGAGAGCGATGGCTCGTCCTTCAGGATAGGTTGTAGATCCTTGATGATGCGTTGGAGAGGTTTTAGTTGGGGGCTGAAGGTGATGGCTAGTGGTGTTCTGTTGTTTTCTTTGTTGGGCCTGTCCTGTAGTAGGTGACTTCTGGGTACTCTTCTGGCTCTGTCAATCTGTTTCTTCACTTCAGCAGGTGGGTATTGTAGTTGTAGGAATGCATGATAGAGATCTTGTAGGTGTTTGTCTCTGTCTGAGGGGTTGGAGCAAATGCGGTTATATCGTAGCGCTTGGCTGTAGACAATGGATCGAGCGGTATGATCTGGATGAAAGCTAGAGGCATGTAGGTAGCAATAGCAGTCAGTAGGTTTCCGATATAGGGTGGTGTTTATGTGACCATCGCTTATTAGCACCGTAGTGTCCAGGAAGTGGATCTCTTGTGTGGACTGGTCCAGGCTGAGGTTGATGGTGGGATGGAAATTGTTGAAATCATGGTGGAATTCCTCAAGAGCTTCTTTTCCATGGGTCCAGATGATGAAGATGTCATCAATGTAGCGCAAGTAGAGTAGGGGCATTAGGGGACAAGAGCTGAGGAAGCGTTGTTCTAAGTCAGCCATAAAAATGTTGGCATACTGTGGGGCCATGCGGGTACCCATCGCAGTGCCGCTGATTTGAAGGTATACATTGTCACCAAATGTGAAATAGTTATGGGTCAGGACAAAGTCACAAAGTTTTGCCACCAGGTTAGCCGTGACAGTATCGGGGATACTGTTCCTGACGGCTTGTAGTCCATCTTTGTGTGGGATGTTGGTGTAGAGGGCTTCTACATCCATAGTGGCTAGGATGGTGTTTTTAGGAAGATCACCAATGGACTGTAGTTTCCTCAGGAAATCGGTGGTGTCTCGAAGATAGCTGGGAGTGCTGGTAACGAAGGGCCTGAGGAGGGAGTCTACATAGCCAGACAATCCTGCTGTCAGGGTGCCAATGCCTGAGATGATGGGGCGTCCAGGATTTCCAGGTTTATGGATCATACCACTCGATCCATTGTCTACAGCCAAGCGCTACGATATAACCGCATTTGCTCCAACCCCTCAGACAGAGACAAACACCTACAAGATCTCTATCATGCATTCCTACAACTACAATACCCACCTGCTGAAGTGAAGAAACAGATTGACAGAGCCAGAAGAGTACCCAGAAGTCACCTACTACAGGACAGGCCCAACAAAGAAAACAACAGAACACCACTAGCCATCACCTTCAGCCCCAAACTAAAACCTCTCCAACGCATCATCAAGGATCTACAACCTATCCTGAAGGACGAGCCATCGCTCTCTCAGATCTTGGGAGACAGACCAGTCCTTGCTTACAGACAGCCCCCCAATCTGAAGCAAATACTCACCAGCAACCACACACCACACAACAGAACCACTAACCCAGGAACCTATCCTTGCAACAAAGCCCGTTGCCAACTCTGTCCACATATCTATTCAGGGGATACCATCATAGGGCCTAATCACATCAGCCACACTATCAGAGGCTCGTTCACCTGCGCATCTACCAATGTGATCTATGCCATCATGTGCCAGCAATGCCCCTCTGCCATGTACATTGGCCAAACTGGACAGTCTCTACGTAAAAGAATGAATGGACACAAATCAGACGTCAAGAATTATAACATTCAAAAACCAGTTGGAGAACACTTCAATCTCTCTGGTCACTCGATCACAGACCTAAGAGTGGCTATACTTCAACAAAAAAGCTTCA
Organism: Dermochelys coriacea; assembly: GCF_009764565.3. Lineage (NCBI taxonomy): Eukaryota > Metazoa > Chordata > Testudines > Dermochelyidae > Dermochelys > Dermochelys coriacea. Next base: position 15,002,879 of record NC_050091.1, read on the forward strand.
AAAACAGACTCCAACGAGAGACTGCTGAATTGGAATTAATTTGCAAACTGGATACAATTAACTTAGGCTTGAATAGAGACTGGGAATGGATGAGTCATTACACAAAGTAAAACTATTTCCCCATGGTATTTCTCCCTCCCACCCCACCCCCCACTGTTCCTCTGATATTCTTGTTAACTGCTGGAATTAGCCTACCTGCTTGTCACCATGAAAGGTTTTCCTCCCCCTCCCCCCCCGCTGGTGATGGCTTATCTTAAGTGATCACTCTCCTTACAGTGTGTATGATAAACCCATTGTTTCATGTTCTCTGTGTGTGTATATAAATCTCTCCTCTGTTTTTTCCACCAAATGCATCCGATGAAGTGAGCTGTAGCTCACGAAAGCTTATGCTCTAATAAATTTGTGAGTCTCTAAGGTGCCACAAGTACTCCTTTTCTTTTTGCGAATACAGACTAACACGGCTGCTACTCTGAAAAGTGTAGACATAGCCTCAGAGCTGGGGGTGAAGCCAACAGGTGCTGAGGACCACACGGTTTGGATAGAGACATCCCTGAAGGGAGGATCTATTCATGGGGATTCGCTATATCCTAGGAAGGAAGAGAGGAGGGAAGATGATAATGTAGAGGTAGGATCTGATGAGAAACAGTCAAATGATAGAATCCCATTCATAGAATCATAGAATCATAGAATATCAGGGTTGGAAGGGACCCCAGAAGGTCATCTAGTCCAACCCCCTGCTCAAAGCAGGACCAAGTCCCAGTTAAATCATCCTAGCCAGGGCTTTGTCAAGCCTGACCTTAAAAACCTCTAAGGAAGGAGATTCTACCACCTCCCTAGGTAACGCATTCCAGTGTTTCACCACCCTCTTAGTGAAAAAGTTTTTCCTAATATCCAATCTAAACCTCCCCCATTGCAACTTGAGACCATTACTCCTCGTTCTGTCATCTGCTACCATTGAGAACAGTCTAGAGCCATCCTCTTTGAAACCCCCTTTCAGGTAGTTGAAAGCAGCTATCAAATCCCCCCTCATTCTTCTCTTCTGCAGACTAAACAATCCCAGCTCCCTCAGCCTCTCCTCATAAGTCATGTGCTCTAGACCCCTAATCATTTTTGTTGCCCTTCGCTGTACTCTTTCCAATTTATCCACATCCTTCTTGTAGTGTGGGGCCCAAAGCTGGACACAGTACTCCAGATGAGGCCTCACCAGTGTCGAATAGAGGGGAACGATCACGTCCCTCGATCTGCTCGCTATGCCCCTACTTATACATTCAATTACATCACGTAATGGCAGACAGCTGAAAAGGGACACATTTTTATAAGTGCTTAAATACATATCGTAGACGTCTAAATACTAAAATGGGTGAACCTGAGTGCCTGGTATTACATGAGGATATTGACACAATAGGTATCACAGAAACTTGATGGAATGATCATAATCAAAATGGTAATACCAGCGTACAAGATATTTAGGAATGACCAAGTAGGTCATTTCTTTCACATATAGTGCGGGGGCGGCACTATATGTGAAAGAAAGCACAGAGACAAATATAGTAAAAATCTTAAATGAACCAAACTGTACCATAGAATCTCTATGGATAGTAATCCCATGCTTGAATAATAAGAATTAGGGCTGTCAATTAATCGCAGTTAACTCACGCCATTCACTCAAAAGAATTAATCGTGATTACAAAAATTAATTGCAATTAATCACACTTATAACAATAGAATACCAGTGGAAATGTATTAAATATTTTTGGATGTTTTTCTATATTCTCAATATTGATTTCAATTACAACACAGAATGCAAAGTGCACAGGGCTCACTTTATATTATTATGTTTGATTACAATGCACTGTAAAAATGATAAACAAAAGAAATTGTATTTTTCAATTCATCTCATACAAGTACCGTAGTGCGATCTCTTTCTCGTGAAAGTGTAATTTACAAATGCAGATTTTTTTTGTTACATAACTGCACTCAAAAGCAAAACAGTGTAAAACTTTAGAGCCTACAAGTCCACTCAGTTCTACTTCTTATTCTGCCAATTGCTAAGACAAACAAGTTTGTTTACATTGCTGGGAGATACTGCTGCCTGCTTCTTATTTACAAAGTCACCTGAAAGTGAGAACAGATGTTTGCATGGCACTTTTATAGCTGTCGTTGCAAGATATGCCAGTTATGCTAAACATTGGTATGCCCCTTCATGCTTCGGTCACCATTGGGCACTGGACAATCAAGGTACTAAAGGAGCACTCAAGAAAGACAAAGCCATTGAGGAGAAACTAAATGAATTCTTTGCATCGGTCTTCACTGCAGAGGATGTGAGGGAGATTCCCTCACCTGAGCCATTCCATTTAAGTGTCAAACTTAAGGAAATGTCCTAGATTGAGGTGTCAGTAAAGGACGTCTTGGAACAAATTGATAAATTAAACAGTAATAAGTCACCAGGACCAGATGAGGAAGTATTCACCCAAGTTCTGAAGGAACTCAAATATGAACTTGCAGCATTACTAAGGCCTGGTCTACACTGAGGGGGAGATTGATCTAAGTTACGCAACTTCAGCTACGTGAGTAACCTAGCTGAAGTCAATGTACTTAGACCTACTCACCACGGTGTCTTCATTGCCGTGAGTCGACTGCTGCTGCTCCCCCGTCGACTCTTCCTGTACCCCTCGTGGCAGCAGAGTACAGGAGTCGACGGGAGAGCGCTCAGGGGTCGATTTATTGCATCTAGACTAGACGCTGCCCACCGATCCAGCAGGTAGTATAGACATCCCTGAGTGTGGTTTGTAACCTATCATTTAAATCAACTTCTGTACCAGATGATTGGAGGAGAACAAATGTTACGCTTATTTTTAGAAAAGGCTCCAGAGGTGATCCTGGCAATTACAGGCCAGTAAACCTAACTTCAGGTCGGGCAAATTGGTTGAAACTATAGTTAAGCCCCTTCGTTTTCAGTTTAAACGGATTTTTAAGGGAAAATTCCTAGGTTTTACAACTAGTATTATTCATTTTTTTCTGATTTTCACCCTACTTTTATATCATTCAAATATAGAAAAAATAACTTGTTTTATTAGGAAAACATAATCCATTGCATGAGAGAGATGTATTACTATTATACATTAGTTTGTGTGTATATGCAAAGCTGTTGAATGAAGTTGAATGAAGTATTAGTCTAGAACAGTGGTTCTCAACCGGGCGGTACAGCAACTCATCTAGATATTTGTCTAGTTTTACAACATTCTGTATGAAAAGCACTAGCAAAGTCAGTACAAAGTAAAATTTCATGCAGACAATGACTTATTTATACCGCTCTTTATGTTATATACTGAAATGTAAGTACAATATTTATATTCCAATCGATTTATTTTATAATGATATGGTAAAAATGAGAAAGTCAGCAACTTTTCAGTAATAATGTGTGGTGATACTTTTGTATTTTTATGTCTGAGTTTGCAAGCAAGTAGTTCTTAAGTGAGGTGAAACTTGGGGTATGCTAGACAAATCAGACTCCTGAAAAGGGTACAGTAGTCTGGAAAGGTTGAGAGCCACTGGTCTAGAAAGAAAAGGAGTACTTGTGGCACCTTAGAGACTAACAAATTTATTAGAGCATAAGCTTTCGTGAGCTACAGCTCACTTCATCGGATGCATTCAAATGCATCCGATGAAGTGAGCTGTAGCTCACGAAAGCTTATGCTCTAATAAATTTGTTAGTCTCTAAGGTGCCACAAGTACTCCTTTTCTTTTTGCGAATACAGACTAACACGGCTGCTACTCTGAAAACTGGTCTAGAAGATACACACAATAAAAAAACAGTCACGCACACAAGCTGTGAAGTGCATGAGCATCTGAACGTACTGATGAATCTCACCTCCTAAGGTCTCTTCCACCCCTAATATTCTATGATTCTCATGCCCACCCTGTAATGTACACATTTCAAGCTGTTAGCAGATAACGGTTTAAAGATCTGACACATTAAAATGGGAAGAAAACAAAACTCTGTCTCAGAGTACAGTTTAGAACACAAGAAAATATTCAAACCTTTAAAAAAACCAAAAACAGGAGAAAAGGATGAAGTTAGGTGTATGCACTGCTAATGGTGGGGCCCAATTATTAAATGTAAATATTTATAGGCTAATGGTTCTAAGTCTACAACAGTCAACTGCTTATTCAAGTAAAAAGTTTTATTTGTGGATTAGAGATACATTGTTCTCTTAAACTCAGAGGTGGCCTTGTGTTTGGAGTTCTGTGTTAGTTCTCAGAGTAGCAGCCGTGTTAGTCTGTATCCGCAAAAAGAACAGGAGGACTTGTGGCACCTTAGAGACTAACACATTTATTTGAGCATAAGCTTTCGTGCGCTACAGCTCACTTCATTAGTTCTGCAGCCAACCACAGTGATGAATGGAATTCAAAGCATTAATCTACTGAATACTTTTTCCCCTTGTCTTTCCATCCACCAAAATAAACCCCGATATTTACCGAGAAAAATCACAGAATCATAGAATCATAGGACTGGAAGGACCTCGAGAAATCATCTAGTCCAATCCCCTGCACTCATGGCAGGACTAAGTATTATCTAGACCTTCCCTGACAGATTTTTCCCTACTCTTAAAATCTCCAATGATAGAGATTCCACAACCTCTCTGATTACCTGTTCTGTTCATTCCCTCTGGGGCTCCTGGCATTGGCCACTGTGGTGTGGAAACAAGGATTAAAGGATTTGACTATAGGCTCCTCAGTTATGTCAAGATGGAGTACCATCAAGCTAACTCTGAAGTCTCATAATGCGAGACTTGGGAAAGCAGACTCTGTGTCTGAAGCGGGTGGGAAACAACACAGAGTCAGTGTGACCTAACCTTGAAGATAATGATGTTGTGAGACAGAAGTGAGAAAATAATGGAATGGGCAGGACATAACATAAATAAATTGCAGATGTTTTTAATTAATGCATTCCATGAAAGAGTATAAATGGTAGTGGCTTATTGTTTGTACTTTGGAGAAACTGAGGCAGAGATGCTCTCTGTCAGCTGTATTTCTTCCCTGGCAATTGCCTGAAATAAAGCTGTCTCTGATTTTGTTGCATTCCAACCTGAGAGAGAGGATTTATTTTCTTCCACAGTGGGAAGAGGGGATACTGGACTAGATGGAGCATTGGGCTGACCCGGTATGGCCGTTCTAAGGTTCTGTTCAAATCAAGTTGTATAATGTTGCAAACTTTCCAGCTGCGTATTTAAAATTTGATCTAACTTCTCCGTGTGTGTGCACGCGAGCCCAGAAGACAGCAGGCTCAACTGGAGTTGGAACATAGGCGTACCCTGTCCTCCTCTCAGAGGGGAGTTCACCCTCCTTGCAGGCCGGATCGCCAGGTCACAGCACCCCTCCATTCCCTACTATATTGACCTCCAGCAAGTCTAGCTGGATTCGGTGGCTGCTCTGGGGTCCTCTCCTGAAGCGGGGAGCCAGCTGGTGAAAACAGACAGAGACACAAAGTGTTCTAGGCAAAGTGGGATTCATTTAACCAGGGGGCCGCACTGCAAGCAGATAGGGAGGGGATAAAGAGAACCAAACCAACTTTTCCTTGGCCTCCTGTGGCAGTTTGAATTAGAGTTGCCAATTTGGTAATTGCTGACAACGGGAAAACCCAAGGCCCCGCCCCCTGCTCCACCTCTTCCCCCAAGACGCTGACCCCTGCGCCACCTCTTCCCCCAAGACACTGCCCCCACTAGCTTCTCTACCCCCTACCCACATCACTTTCTGCTCTTTCCGCCGCCCGCCCCATCCCTGGGCTCCCTCTTCTCTGGGGCTGGGACGGGAGCTGCTATACCCTGACAAGGAGCCTGCCTGCAGAGGGGAGGCAGCTAGGGTGACCAGATGTCCCAATTTTATAGGGACAGTCCCGATATTCTGGGATTTGTTTTATATAGGCACCTATTACTCCCCACCCCATCCCATCCCAATTTTTCACATTTGCTATCTGGTCATCCTAGAGGCAACCCTGGCTGAACAAGGCCTGGTTCAGGTTACCGACCTGGCACTTCCCCATGCCCTGTGATAACCAGACATTTGGTGTCCAGTCAGTATATCTGACCGGACATGGCCAGGTCCCCTTTTCTAATGGACTTTCTGTCGAAAACTGGGCACCTGGCAACCCTAGTTTGGACAGGCAAAGCGGCCTGCGCCCCACTCCCTTCTACCCCTCAATCCAGTTTCCCCATCCAGTGCCGTCCCGTTCTCTGAGACCCCACTTTCCAACTGCTCCCAAGGCCCTTGTTTGAAAGCCCCCTGGGTCCCCAGCTGTGGACTTTCCTTCCCCACCCCCAGCGAGCCCCCAGACCAGAGCCATTGCGGCACCGTCCAAAGGAATTAATGGTCCCTTGTGCAAGTGCCGGCACCTGGACCTTGCATATGGCCCTGGGCTGGGTTCCGGCAGCCGAATTTAGCTCAAACTGACTGAACTCCTTCCTTAGAATTGGTCTTGTCTAGCACCTAAGGGCTCCAGCCACAAACCAGGCCCCGTGGTGCCGGGCACTGGACAGACACCACAACAGACGGCTGCCCTTTAGCCAGCAACACAATCACATACAATTAACCCAGCCGGCCCCATGTCCAGCACACAGTGCTACAGTCTGAATGCATCAGACAAAGACAGCATTATTATCCCCGCCCAACAGGTGGGGAAACTGAGGAAACTGTACGTTCTTAACTCCACCCCTCTTGTGTGTGTAATTAACCCTGCCCCTTGTGTGAGTACCCTTAACTCCTCCCCTTTGTGTGTGTGCCCTTAACTCTGCCCCCTTCATAGAGTTTATGGCTTCAGGGGAATATTAGGTTATCTAATCTGATCTCCTTTAGATCACAGGCTGACGTAGCTCAGCGCTGCCAACCCAGTTCAGAAATCATGAGTCCAGCTCAAAAAATCATGAGATTGGCTTACGAATCATGAGATTTTTTAAAAACTTTACTTTCTGGTTTTGGAACTGTCAGGCTCACACTCAAGGCTAGGACTCTGGCTTTTCCCTGTAACATGGGGCTAGAAATATTTTTTGTTACAAAAGGGGAGTGGAATAGTTCAGGCAGCCATTTCCCGGCCCTGAATGAGCCGTTCATCAACCTTTGCCAGGGCTGAGTGGGTGGCCACAGGGCATCCAGAGCCGCATCAGTGCCTCCATACCCAGCAAAAACGCTCAGGTGCCCTAATTCTCATTGGTAGCTGGCATGATGGGCTGCAGGCACTGGGCTGGAGTCCCCATCCGGGCTGATAAAATCCTGAACAAATCTTATGGAAGTGAGAGAGGCTTTGCTGCATTGAGCTCTGCCTCAGGGAATTGCTTTGGGGTCCGTTGTGTTAAAAGTGGCAATTGTGCAGGGTTGTTGGGGCAGTGTATGCACCTCCTCCAGCAGAGCAGCGGCCCAATGTCCCTCCTATGGTATCCACCCTTCAAAGCCAGCCCTGGGGCAGAGATGCCAGTGCTGGGTCCAACTGGGTTCTCCAGGGACCAAGACAAAGAAATGACTTTTGGCTAAAAGCCCTGGGTTTAGTCTGGCTCGGGGCCTCCTGCTGATCCAATCTAATTTACCTAGTGGATCTAATTTATCTAGATTTCAGTAAGGCGTTTGATACCGTGCCACATGGGGAATTATTAGTTAAATTGGAAAAGATGGGGATCAATATGAACATCAAAAGGTGGATAAGGAATTGGTTAAAGGGAAGACTGCAACGGGTCCTACTGAAAGGTGAACTGTCAGGCTGGAGGGAGGTTACCAGTGGAGTTCCTCAGGGATCAGTTTTGGGACCAATCTTATTTAATCTTTTTATTACTGACCTTGGCACAAAAAGTGGGAGTGTGCTAATAAAGTTTGCAGATGATACAAAGCTGGGAGGTATTGCCAATTCAGAGAAGGATCGGGGTATTATACAGGAGGATCTGGATGACCTTGTAAACTAGAGTAATAGTAATAGGATGAAATTTAATAGTGTGAAGTGTAAGGTTATGCATTTAGGGATTAATAACAAGAATTTTAGTTATAAGCTGAGGACGCATCAATTAGAAGTAACGGAGGAGGAGAAGGACCTTGGAGTATTGGTTGATCATAGGATGACTATGAGCTGCCAATGTGATATGGCTGTGAAAAAAGCTAATGCGGTTTTGGGATGCATCAGGAGAGGCATTTCCAGTAGGGATAAGGAGGTTTTAGTACCATTAGACAAGGCACTGGTGAGACCTCACCTGGAATACTGTGTGCAGTTCTGGTCTCCCATGTTTAAAAAGGATGAATTCAAACTGGTGCAGGTACAGAGAAGGGCTACTAGGATGATCCGAGGAATGGAAAACTTGTCTTATGAAAGGAGACTTAAGGAGCTTGGCTTGTTTAGCCTAACTAAAAGAAGGTTGAGGGGAGATATGATTGCTCTCTATAAATATATCAGAGGGATAAATACAGGAGAGGGAGAGGAATTATTTAAACTCAGCATCAATGTGGACACAAGAACAAATGGGTATAAACTGGCCACCAGGAAGTTTAGACTTGAAATCAGACGAAGGTTTCTAACCATCAGAGGAGTGAAGTTTTGTCATAGCCTTCCAAGGGAAGCAGTGGGGGCAAAAGATCTATCTGGCTTTAAGATTCTACTCGATAAGTTTATGGAGGAGATGGTATGATGGGATAATGTGATTTTGGTAATTAATTGATCTTTAAATATTCAGGGTAAATAGGCCTAATCCCCTGAGATGGGATATTAGATGGATGGGATCTGAGTTACCCAGGAAAGAATTTTCTGTAGTATCTGGCTGGTGAATCTTGCCCATATGCTCAGGGTCAGCTGATCGCCATATTTGGGGTTGGGAAGGAATTTTCCTCCAGGGCAGATTGGAGAGGCCCTGGAGGTTTTTTGCCTTCCTCTGTAGCATGGGGCACGGGTCACTTGAAGGAGGATTCTCTGCTCCTTGAAGTCTTTAAACCACGATTTGAGGACTTTAATAGCTCAGACATAGGTGAGGTTTTTGTAGGAGTGGGTGGCTGAGATTCTGTGGCCTGCGTTGTGCAGGAGGTCGGACTAGATGATCAGAATGGTCCCTTCTGACCTTAGTATCTATGAATCTATGAATCCAGCAAACAGCCAGGGCCACTGCCCCATGGAGGGCCCCACTCCCTGGGGAGGGGGAAGGACGGGGCCCGCAAAGGTCCCATCAGGCTGGGGTTGGTTCTGAGCTGCAGCTGGGGTGAACCCCAAAGCAGCCTCTTGGGGGGCTTTTACCTGAAGAATCCTGCAGGTGTCAGGGGGCTGCTGGCCCCTCATTAACCCTCAGGGCAGGGAGTTGGTTGGCCCTCTCCCAGCGCCAAAAGAAAGGGACCCTTTCTTTTGAGAAATCAGGACCCTAAGACTGATAGTCCCCGGGGCCAATGGGGCGAGGCCAGTGCACCAGGTCAGCCTGGGAGCATGAGGTGCCTGGCGAGAGGGGCTGAGCTAAGGAGAACCGCAGCTGGAAGGGCAGAGGATCAGCCCAAGGAGCCGGCTGGAGGCAGAGCAGCAGCAGCACTGAGGCAGCCTGGAGCTGGGGCTGGAGCTGTGCGGAGCCGGGTGCAGTGAAGCAGCTGGGGAGAGCGAGGGGGGCCCTGGGCTATGAACCCAGCACAGGGAGACACCCCCAGCCAAGAGGCCCTGCAGGACGACTGGCAGGGGGATCGTTACCCCGATGGGGGGGGGGGCCAACACTGGGAAGAAGGGTCCTGCCACCCAGAGCCTGAGGGCATGTGGCCACCGCCAGAGCAAGTGTCCGACCTGCGGCATTAGCACAGCCAGGGCCTGGGCAGGGGCCTGGCACGTGTGAGGAACAGGCTGTGACCTTTCCTTACATCCCAGAGACGCTGGCTGTGATGTCCCTGTGCTACAGAGCGGGGCGACGGGTTTTCCTTTCACCTTTCCATTTTTTCCTTAATTTTTTAATTGGTTGCTGTTTAATAAATTTTATTTGCTTTGAACTGTATGAAATGATCAGTGGGTCAGGGAAGCGTCCAGTGCAGAGAGAGCACCCCAGAGTGGGGACACCCTAGACCCTGTCCCATGTGACCACGACCAGGTGGGGGGTCGATCCCCCCAGGAATCCTGGGCCCAGCCCTGTCGGGGTTACGAGGACTCTGCCACACAGGAGAGTGGAAGGGGAGTCCCAAGGTCAGGCAGGCCCTTGGGGAAAGGGAAAGGGAGAGGGAGCCAATCCCTCTGGGGTAGTGTATAAGTCAGGAAAGTGCCCCACAATTGAGGGACCATTCCCCTGCTTACACAGGCTTGCATAGGATGGGCTGGGGAGTGGCTTAAAACTGCCGTGATTCCCTCTGTCCTCAGCCTGGGAAGAGAAACCAGGCCGTGCTCTGGGCAGCCTCTCTGTGCTGGGATTCGCCCAGTGCAGGCAGGGAACGGTGCAGCCCAGCACTCCCCCACTCCTAAGGGAGAGAGATGCAGGTCTCCACGGAGAAAGGCGGGAGCTGGTAACCGAGTCGGGCGGAGTGAGGAGGGACCTGCTGGACCAGTGAGGGAGATATAGGGGCAGTTGCCCTGAACCATGACAATCGGGCATCACCCAGCTCCCCAGCAGGCCCAGCTGCGAGACGGGCAGGTGGAATCCCTGATCCTGTGGGAGGTGTCTCAGAGACTCTACGGCTCCACCCTACATAACCCCATGTCTGTGAGACAGACACACGCCCAGTGCTCTCTGGTCAGACCTGCTCTGTGTGTAGTGACCAGGCTGACCTCTGCTGGCTGCTCCTCAGACACTATAAGTGGCCTACTACTAGTACCAGCTGAGGGAGTTCCCTGTCAGCTCCCATGGTCGAGTCCTCTGTATATGAAGCTGAAGGACATGGTACTAGTCCCATCTCTTCCTGTGTGTGTGTGTGTGTGTGTGTGTGTGTGATTTATATATTCAACAGGGCCCGATCCCAGCAGGCATTGATCGCCCATTGATCGCCCTGGAGCCAATAAGGCCAAATCCCCAGCTGGCGTCACTCGCTGCAGCCAGGTGGGCTGTGCAGATTTATAGCAGCCCAACGTCTAGCCTGCCTGGATTTTTGTGGATTTTTGTCAGTGCACACAGAGGAAGAGATGTCACTTTACACTGGAAACACGTCCATTTATTGTAGCGTCCCCACATTCAGTTTCCATTAGAGACAGAGACGGTCACATGCAGGTGCCACCCTGGTCTCTCTCTCCCCTGCCCCTTTAATACCAGTCTTATATAGGTCCAAATCCAAGCCACATGATGCATTTCCTTATTAGTTATTTTTCACCACTCAAGCATTATTAATAAAGCCTTATAAGGAATAATGGAAAGACAGTTTCATAATTAGCACAGTGCTCATGAACCTTGTTATTATCAAGATCTGTGGTTTGCTGTGGCAGTATTTTGACTTGGGACTCCAGGGTGGAGTTTGGGGTGCAGGCTGGGGTATTTTGAGGAAAGAACACTCCCAAGTCTTGCATAGTCTGCTTTCCTGGGAAAACATAATCCAGCCTCCACTTACTGTTATTATGTGTAGAGCAGTTAAGAGGCACTAACATTCTTCCCTAGGGGTTGGCCATAATTGCTGTTAGGGAAATAGGCATGTGTATGTTGACAGTGGGGGTATGATCCTACGTAATGTCCCTTTGAGGTATCTGCATAGGTAAAATTATAGCAGAGTGGGGCAAAAAGCCAGGGGGAATAACTTATGCGTTTAATGAATAGTAGGGAGCCGGGGGCCCTTTTGCCCTGATCTTTTTCTTGTATAGGCATGTAACCAGCTTGTTCGGTCATTCCCCATTCAGATATATCTGCAGGCAGCCCTACCACTGGGATTCCCTGTGCCTGGTGTTCTGGAATATGTGAACAGATCCAGGAATTTGTTAGATTGGCGGCCCGAGCCACTTGTTGGGTGAGACTGAGGTAGAGGTTTTTATGCCAGCCTCCCTGTAAACCTGAAATGGTGTTCCCAAGTTCCCTATGGGAAGGGACCTTTTGTTCCTCCCTGGACAGATGGGCAACTTTTATTCTTACCGGGGGTTTTAGGGGAGGGGTGGCAGGGGTGTTAGCGCTGTCGTGTGCCCAGAAGAACATAATGGGGTCATGCAAATTTAGCAACAACATGGTTACACACACACAAACCAAGTAGAAGGCATAAGCCACTTGCATGCCATGGCTGATTCTTTCATTCTGGCAGCTGGCTCAGTCATGGTTGCAAGGAGCCAGTGGGCGCTAGGCTCACCACTGGGCTTGGAAGGCGTTATTATGGCCTTATGTTCCCTGTGCTCCTTTACCAGCGGGACAAATTTTTAACTGGCTGTGAAGGCAGTTCACTGGAGGTTAGAGGTTAATTGTCCGAGAATTGAAGACCTTGCTGTTGGAAGGGAGGTGCTATTTCCTCCTCCTTAGGCAATACCGAGGCTCCTTTGGGCAGTGTTCTGAGGTTAGGCTCTCAGTTGCTGGCTGAGAGTTCACAGCATCTGGGCCCAAAGGAGGGGAAGTTTTCTTGCAGTGGGAGGTGTGGATCCAACTGGTGAGTCCCTGGCACTTGACTGCAGTATGGGTGGTCAGAAGGACCTGGTAGGGACCTTTCCAGCGAGGCTCCAGGGAAGTTTTTCTTTGGTGCACCTTAATGTGAACCCAGTCTCCAGGCTGTAATGAGTGGCATGGAATGTCAGCCGGTTCTGGTAAGGCACTGTGTACCTGTGAGTGAATAGACCTGACACAACGAATTAGCTTCCTATTGTATGCCAGTACAGATCATCATTTAGCTGCAGGTCCAGCTGATGAGAGAATGGGGGAGGGGTTACTGGCATTCTCATGGGTCTGGCCATGAGGATTAAATGTGGGGACAAGCCATGTTTACAAATGGGTGTGCTCCTCATGTGCATGAGGGCAAGGCATCGGGCCATTTCAGGTTGGTTTCAGCACAGATCTTGGAGATTGTGTTTTTCAGGTCACCATTTTTGCATTGGACTGCCCCCGCACTTTGCGGGGGGTGATAGGCACAATGAAAATGTTGGGTAATGTTCAGGGCCTTTCAAACAAGTTGCATAACTTGGCCTGTAAAGTGAGTGCCTCGATCACTATTAGTATAGACTGGTAAACCAAACTGAGGGATAAAGTCTTTTAACAGTCTTTTGGCCACGGATAGGCCTCGATCCATTCAGAATACATGCAAACGCAAACAAGGACATATTCATAAGAACAACATTTCAGCATATCGATAAAATCAATCTGGATATTGACAAAGGGACCCTATAGTGTAGGGTATGCAGCTGGTTTTGCCTTTATCGGCCTGCCACTGTTGTGGGCTAGGCAGATGGGGCAGGTATTACAGTATTGTTGTGCTATACTGGAAAAATTGGGGGCAAACCAATGTAGCAGTACTGACGCAGTCATCCCCCCTTTGCCCACGTGTGCCTGGCCATGGGACACGCAGGCGAGGTAGGGGAGCAGAGCCTTGCGTGCCACCAAGAGGCTGTTTGGGGAGCACCACAAGGCATCCGGATGCAATGAGCATCTGGCCTGCCCCCACCCGTCTCTCTCCTGGTCCAGGGCAGAATTTTGCATGAGAGCTAAATCCCGGAGGGAGTCAGGTACAAGGGGGGACAGGGCACAGAGGAAAATAAAGTCAAAGGGAGCCAGAGACCCGGACATGGCCGCCTGTTTGGCAGCAGTGTCTGCCAAGGCATTTCCTTTGGTAACATCATCATAGGGCTTCTGGTGCACAACACATTTTACGATTGCCACAGTGGAAGGAAGTTGGAGGGCAGAGAGAAGAGTATCGACAAAAGGCCTATGACTGATTTTGTTTCCTCCAAACATGAGGAATCCCTGATATTTCCAGAGCTGTCTATAGTCATGGACAACTCCAAAAGCATATCGTGAATCCATATAGATGGTAAGATTTTCCCTTGGCCAGGGTGCAGGCCCGAGTAAGGGCGACAAGTTCTGCAACCTGAGCCAAGCGTGCTTCAGGGAGGGAGTGGGTTTCAACTGTTTTATACTGATAACAGACAGCATAGCCAGCCACCAGCTGGCCAGAAGAATTTGAGGCAGGACCCTCATAGAACAACAGATTTGGATTCTGGAGCGGGGTGTCCTTTAGGTCAACCCTAGGACAAGTAAGTTGGGTGGTCACAGTGAGACAATCATGGGGTTCGCCATCCGTTGAAGTAGGGAGCAGAGAAGCCGGGTTGAGGAAGGGACAATAGATAAGAGTTAATAAGCAGCAATTCATATTTTGTTAGTCTTGAGTTGGAAAGGTGTTAGGTTTTGCTTTTTGTGAGTAATGCAGTTACAGCATGGGGGACAGCAACACACAAGGGGGATCCCAGGACAAGAGTGGCAGAAGTTTCTACAAGAGAAGCTGCCACTGCTACCACACAGAGGCAGGGAGGGAGTCCAGCAGCCACGGGGTCGAGAGGTGAACTGTAGTATGCAACGGGCCACTGTTCATCACCGTGCATCTGGGTAACTCCCAAAGCAATGCCCTCCCACTCATGACAGAAAAGTGTAAAGGGTTTCTGGTTGTCTGGCAAGCCCAATGCAGAGGACCTGGTAAGGGCCTGTTTAATCTATGTGAAAGCCTCTGTTGTCTCAGGGGACCATGGGAGCGGTTTGAGAACTTTATCAAGAGTTAGCTGCTGCAGGGGCTTGACAATAGCTGCATACCAGAGGATCCACTGGCAACAATAACTGACCATGCCCAGGAAGCCATGCATTTGCTTCCTGGTAGTCGGTTTGGGGACCTGGAGAATGGCTTGTATCCTCGAAGAAGATAGATGCTGTTCTCCAGCTGAATCATCATGTCCTAGATAGCAGACCCTTGGTAGACAGAGCTGAAGTTTGGACTTAGATGCTTTGTGGCCCTTGTAGGCTAAAGCCTGTAACAGAACGAGGGAATCGGTCAGGGACGCATCTAATGAAGGTGATGCCAGAAGCAGGTCATCCACATACTGGACCAGGGTGGAGCCCATAGGGAATTTGATATCGTCCAGGCCCTTTTCAATGGTCTGGGAGAAAAGAGTGGGAGACTTGGTGTAACCTTGGGGCAGTCTAGTCCAGGTGTATTGAAGGCCTTGATAGGTAAAAGCAAACAAAAATTGGCTATCGGTGTGGATGGTGACCAAGTCGACCACAGTGAAATAGGTGGCAGACGAGGGAATATGGGATGGATAGTAGCAGGATTTGGCATGACAGGGAAGGTAGGGAGAACAGCAGCGTTAACGGCGCGGAGATCCTGGACAAAGCGCCAGGTTTGTTTGCCAGGTTTCTTGATGGGCAGGATGGGGGTATTATACTGGCTGAATGTAGGGACAACAACGCCCTGTTGGATCAAGGATGCAATTACTGGTCAGATCCCTCCTTCAGCCTGTCTAGAAAGAGGCTATTGCTGTAGCCTGGGAAGCGGCTTTGCTGGGTTTAAACGAATTTTAACAGGTTGGGCAGTAGCAATGCACCCAACCTCATTAGTATGATCCGACCTCAAGGAGGGAGGGACATTAGCCAGCAGTTCCCACTGCAGTACGGAAGGGCCGAGGTCAAGTACCTCCTCTGGAACATTGGTTTGTAAGACCACCAGAACCTCATTGTGGTTGGGATTGGGAACGTCTAAGTATACTCCATCAGGGGTACAATAGATTTTACAGCCTAATTTACACAGCAAATCCATTCCCAGAAGATTAATAGGTGAACACTGGCTGAGGAGGAAGGCGTGTTGATCAGACAGAGGACCAACGGAGATAGTGGGGGGTGCAGATAGGGGATGAGGAATCGGAGTATTACTCATATCTACAGTGCTCACTATTTGAGAAGTAATGGGGCAGAGGGAAAAATCACTGGCGCGAAGGGTGAATCGTGATGCGCCGGTGTCTACCAAGCAAGAAGTAGGCATATCATTGATAATACAAGTCACATATGGGCCAGACTGGTCCAAGGGGACGAGTGAAGCGATGATGCTACTAATCTCCTGGCAATCCTAGTATTCCCGGGGAGGCACGGTAGGCAGGGGATGGACAGTCTGGACTAGGACCTGAGGGTAAGCTGGTTGACCAGGGCAGAAGGGACATTTGCTTTTCCAGTGCCCCATATGCTTGCAATAATAGTAAGCGCCGTCGGGTGGGCTCCGGGAAGGCGAACGGTGGTGTCCTTGGTTAGACTTCCCCCTTTTTCGCAGAATGGACGATTCTTCTGAGGCCCCTGAAAGTTCTGAATTTGGAGGGTCAACAATTTTTGCTCGGTTTCGTCCTTTTTCTTTTCTGCTTGGTGATAAAAATGCTTGGCAGCTGCCAAGATGTCATCGAGGGGTTTTGTTTCCCACCCTATAATGCCTAATTTTAATTGGTCTCCTAATCTGGGAAGGAGTCCCTGAACGAAGGCTGCCACTATGGCTTGGGTAATGCCTTGGTTCACATTATCTGTGCCAGAATGTCTTTCAAAGACCTGCTGAAGGCGCTGCAAATAGTCAGCAGGGTCTTCTCCTTTAGTTTGTTTACAAGTGTTGATTTTTGTCCAGTCCGCCCTGTGGGGGCAGACCAAGGGGACTGCATCCACCAATTTTTGCTTATGTTCTCTCAAAGAGGCCGTTTGTTCTGGGTTTTGGTGGCCTGGGTCAGTGCTAGGCCAGCCAGCTGCCACATAAAGGTGAGTTAATATCTCCTTGGGCAGGACATCCTGGAGGAGTTGATTTAGGTCTACCCAAGTGGGGTTATAACAATTTATAATGGTTTTTAGCTCTTCCTGAAATTTTATAGGGTCTTCCCTAATTTTTGGAAAATTACTGGTGATGGTATTCAAATCCAAGGGAGACCAAGGTGTATGCACAGTCACCAAGGCCCCACCTTCTTCACCTATACCGGGGAGTTGGCGTAAGGGCATGTTAAGATGTGATGTAGATGGGTGGGTTTAGCTACATAGAATCATTTGACCACCTGGTTCAATAAGGTCATCAAGAACGTCTCCTGTGTGAGACACCTCAGTAAATAGTCGATGAACTATGTTTAGGAGGGAGGCTGTTGAAGTTTCGGGACATTGGTTGTTCGGGGAAATCAATAAGTGATGAAGGGGAAGCCTCTGGGGATGGGCTGTCGGAGGAGGCCTTTGGCATTTGCTGGGAGCTATCCAGAGGGGAGTTGTGGTTAAAGGGTGGTGTCACTGATCCTTGACTTTGTAACCCCCGACCAGGATTTCCTGGCACATTTGGCGGCGGGGCAACAGGAGGTTGTCTTGTTTCCAGAAAACAGATCGATAAGATCAATTGATGGACCCGACGGAGTAGGGATGGATGGGGAGGTTCTCAGGAGGGAGATCTAGAGAGTGATTTGCTGGCCAGCAGCGGTCTGGGATAGGGTTTGGGACTTGAAAGGGGTTTGGGATACCGTTAATTTTTTGTTTGCCTTTTGCAATTGGGTCTTAAGATGTTCTTGGGAATTTTTAAGTTTCTCATTGGAGTCCTTAAGACTCTTTATCTGAGATTCTTGGCACCATTTTTCCATTTCCCCATACCAACTAAAATATGCATTAAATTGACCTTGGCCCATCTTATAAGTCAACAATGCGCCCCTAAGATGTTCTACTTTATCAAGGTCAAAATTCCCCTCTAAGGGGAATTGTAAGTCCGGATTATCCCTGGTATACCAATTCCATTTCTCCAGATACTTGCAAGTGCTAGGACTGTAATTCTTGTACATATAAAATGCAGGCATGCCTTTTGGCGGGACAGGGATCGTTTTTGACCCACCGCCTCCCATTCCTTCCCCTTTCAGGGAAGGTTTATTGTCAGGGTTTCCACGACTCTCTTTCAGGAGGTCAGACCAGTCAATGGTCTATTAGACCATCCTTAGGTGGTAAAGGGGAAACCAAAGGAAAGAAGTTGAGGGAAACACACTCGTACAAGGAAAATTCAGAGGATGTCCATGACACTCTCACAACCCCCTTCAGCAAAGAGCGTCAGCTAGTGCCACATACTCTATTGTGTCTGGCGAGATGTAGGATTAGTCAATAACCCAAAGAATTAGGGTTGTCTAAGGATGGAAAAATAGGGATAAGCACTCCTTGCCTCAGACGGGGCCCGTTTTGCCGGTCAAGCCATGCAAAAACAGCCCATCTTGGCCAGGGCTTTTACCGCCCTTCTCCGCTGGGGCCACAGAGCTTGCTTTAAAGACACCTCTGGTCACGAGCTGCAGCTTCGCAGAGGACTCTGGGAGTCTGTGACCCTTGCCTTCACACTGGCGCACACACACAGAGAGACCAAGTCCTATACAGCCACCTTTGTGACTTTTCCGGCCTACCTGAAAGTGTCAGAGCTGTTTGACAATAAAGTTCAGATCCAGCTTACCCAATTCCAGAGCCTACAGTCAGTTCTCCACCAAAAACCCAGTACAGAGATTTTCAAAAGGTCCCTTACCTTTCACATGGCACCTTGGGTTTGGAGGAAAACAGCCTGCGGTCCTCTAGTCATGGATGGCACACGGTGGATCCCGGACGAGCCCCTAAATTGTTGTGGAAAACGAGTCACACCATCTGTTTGGTTCAAACAGTCTGAGGCCTTTTTATGGGGAGACGAATCTGTGCTATCAGAACTCCGTTCAAAAAGACAAAATGCCAAAATATTTGAAAAAAATCTCCAAGGGCATGAAGGACAGAGGCTATAACAGGGACCTGCAGAAGTGCCACGTGAAACTTAAGGAGCTCAGGCAAGCCTACCAAAGAACCAGAGAGGCAAATGGCCACTCTGGGTCGAAGCCCCAGACATGCCGCTTCTATGATGAGCTGCATGCCATTCTAGGGGGTGCCCCTACAACTACCCCAGCCCTGTGCGTGGACTCCGTCAATGGATCTCATGCAACAGGGATGCGGATTTGGGGGACGAGGAAGATGATGAGGAGGATGTTGAAGCACTGGAATGGGTTACCTAGGGAGGTGGTGGAATCTCCTTCCTTAGAGGTTTTTATGGCCCGGCTTGACAAAGCCTTGGCTGGGATGATTTAATTGGTGTTGATCCTGCTTTGAGCAGGGGATTGGACTAGATGACCTCCTGAGGTCTCTTCCAACCTTAACCTTCTATGCTTCTATGGCAGGTAGGAAGCCAGGAGTTGCCAGCAGGACCATGGGAGGAAACAGAAAGACAGAGCTGTATGAGAACAGGGCTCACTGGAGGGGCAGGCTTGGGGATTTCAGAGCCAAGGAATGGCCTCCTGCTTTTGTTTCTACTGTGCTCTGGGGAAAAGGACAGGGGGGACACTAACTGGGAAGGAATGAGAGTCCACTGAGAACAAGTCTTACTCACACTATCGCTTCCCCTTGGAATGACCCTGCCAGGCCCTGGAGCTCAATGAGCTACTTAGGCCAAAAAGGCAATGCTAAGTACTCTGCAAACTCTGCTCCCAGGCATCTCACACAAGGGCCCCCAAAGCAGAGCTGCTTGATCTCCCAGGGTCTCGGCTGTAAAATGTGGATAACATGCCCCCCGCATCTTGCTGGGGAGTTGGGAAGATGCAGTGAATGAAGGAATGAGATGCTACAGTGAGGAAACACCACAGAAAATCCCATGAGGAAGTAAAAAAATCTCCAGAGCAGGGTTTGACTAGCTGGCAGTGGAATAGGCCTGGGGCCACACATGGACCAGGGAAGATTAAACCAAGTATTGAATAGCTGTCCATTAAGTGAGCATGTCACCATGTGCATCGAATGAGGCAGGGGGCCGGTGGCAGTGTTTTATCCTGCCATTAAAGGCTGTGTCATGATTCAGATGCACAAAGGGGCAGAGATACAGCTGCACAGGGTGACCTTAACTCTGGCATTTCATACCTCTTGAGTGTGCCTTTGTAAACTTAACAATGTTCTCTAATGTAGCATTATGGATGTAATTAATTATTTATGTCACAGGAACATCTTTAGTCCAAGTAAGATCAGGGCCCCATCTTGCCAGGCACTGCCCAGACACAGCGAGCAATAGTCCCTGCCCCTGGAGCATCCCATTCCCCAAGCTCCACAATCTCGCTCTGTATAAACACTCCACTCTCCCTCCATTACTGGGACCCCGATATCACTCACCTGCCATGGCAAAGTGGAGAATCAAGAAGGGAAGCAGCATGGACTGGGAAAAGGAGCGGACCCACATTTATCTGCAAGACAAACACCAGACAGGTGGGCTAGACCCGGTTATGAATGAGACCAGCCCATGCATCAACACCAGCTGGCCTAACCATTCCGAGGACACCCAATATCTTCAGGTGAGAGACGGGCTCCCCCATCTCCCTCCGATTTCACTGGTGGTCAGGGTGCTCAGATGTGCCTGGGATGAGCCTGGCAGTGGGATTCATGTCCTTGTTGCCTGGCCAGATTAAAAGATGCGGTGCCTGTTTCCTGACTTTCAGATTGAAAGTGCCCCATTGACCACAATGGAGCAACCGCCGATTGACCTCCCCATTGGGATCTGGCCCCATTGACTCCAATGGAGCGACGGCCCATTGATCCCCGCTGGGATCTGGCCCCATTGACCCCAGTGGAGCGATGGCCCATTGACTCCAGCTGGGGATCTGGCCCCTTTGACCCCAATGGAGCGACGGCTGATTGACCCCAGTTGAGATTGGATTAGAGCACTGAAGCTTTGTTAACAAATCTGCATTTGCACAGATATGATTCAGGCTGCTGGGGCTCATTGTCTGAGGTGGAGCAGCAGTGATGTGTCCATGAGAGCAGGGTGTATATTATTATTCATTATAATAATTATTATCTATTAGGTGTATTACAGTGGTGCTCAGGAGCCCCAGTCATGGGCCAGGACCCCACTGTGCTATGAGCTGTACATTATCTATTAGGTATATTACGGTGGTGCTCAGGAGCCCCTGTCACGGACCAGGACCCCACTGAACAAAACAACTCTCCTGACTCTGAGCTGACACAGCCGAAGTCTAAGACAAGAGACAGCAGATAAGGAGACGCTACTGGGCAGCGTGATCGGCAGCAGGCTCAGCGCACTGGCAGCTGAACTGCAGCCAAGGTTCTTCTGCAAGTATCACAGCAAAGGGGAGGTCTGCAGGGAGGATCTGTAGGAAGAGGATGAGGGGGTGTGATGGGGTGAATGCTCCACAGAGGCCCTGGAGTGGTTAATGTGGGCCTGGGAAGCCAATTGTGTCACCTGGCTGCCCCTGGAAGGAGACCCAGCCTTAATTCATCCTGAAGCCCAGCTGGGCTGGAGCAGGCTGGTGCTATAAAGAAAGGAAGTTTATAGCAGAAGGGGGCTGACATCTGAAGAGATAGATGCAGAGATAACAGGGTGGGTAGAGCAGGACAGCCGTCTGTGTTCCTAGCCTTGGTGTCTAGAAATCTAAAAGGCGATTGACTTATGTGATCATCCTGGCAGCTGCACTACTGAGGATATTGGCATAGACTGGATTAGAGACATGCAGCTGGCTACAGCTCTAATTTGATCTGATTCCTTGTCAGGCAGAAGGACAAACAAAACAGGGACTCTGGAAAGCAGAAATGACATAAGTGAAATAACATTCCCACATCTCCAAATAGCTGGAAACAACAAAGCAGCAAAACGTGCTCTAAAAAAAACAAAAGAGGGGGATATTACGATATTCTTAAGTAGACAAGAATTTAAAAGCATGCTCATGAGGGTACTTGTGAAGGAATGGCAAGAACTATGGACTAAGGAAAGAAAAGAACAAAGGATCTGTGATGGGGTGTGACTCACTATTGGTGCCTCCTGCTGGCCATCTTGGGGATTAGCTGTGCAGGTCAGTGCACCCTCCCCCAATGGTGCCTCACCCACATCACATCTGCTCCCAGACCCACATCAATACAGGGACTGTGACATCCTCCCTCTGGCTGTATCACCATCTGTGCTGCCACCTTTCCGGGTGTAGTACAGCCAACCATCCATCCACTTTCCCAGTACGGAGGGGAGGGACCAGTCCTCCATCCTTGAGCTCCAGGCAGGGACTGACCCTGCTCTGCCCTGCAGCTCTTCTTATAAGGGAATGCTGGGCCCAGATTGGCTGCTCCTCACAGCCGCTCTCCTGTTGGCTGCTTCCCCACACAGCCTCCCTAGACCTCTATTAACCCCTTACATGTCAGTGTGGGGCAGATGCCCCAGCACAGGGTCTAGGATGGGTGCACAGAAAAATGGCAGATAATGCTATACTCCGCAGTCTTGACAGAAAAAGTGAAGTCACCATTTTTAGGGCGTTAACAGGCCATTGTGCCTTAAACGAGAGGCTAAACTTATGAAAAAAACAGAAAAACAGGCTGAGTAATGTGCCCAGAACCAAAGAAACAGTTGATCACATTCTATGGCACTGGGGGACCATATTCAATGGAAAGAAAGTTGCTTTGTGAAAAATTGAGTCAGCCAAGTGTGTTGGGGTCCCTGGGGTGCAACCTGGACTGCGGGACCACTGAGCCCTCAGATCCACCAGCCTGAGCTGCCTCTCATACCGGGATGCTGATATCAAGCTAGAAGCCTCTGACAGGCACTGTACTTACACAGCATCCACAGGCTGGGACAAACCCAGCTGGGTTATATTAATGGTCTTCCAGACCCTCATGAACCATCAATAGGGAGGCTCCAGCCAATTCCCCCCAGCTCCAGCCTTGCACCCCAGGGACTGTACCATCTTGCCCTGCTCAGAAGCCTGGCCTGTGTAAGCTCAGTACTTAGTTTGCCACTTCTTCATAGGAAAGTGGACATGCCTCAGCCTTTGTAACCCTACCAGATTTCCCAAGCACCTCAACTAAAACATACTGTTTTAAGTAAAATATAGAACAGGTTTATTAACTACAGAGAGCTGGATTTGAAGTGATTATAAGTAGCAGGCATAAAGATCAGAGCTGATTACCTAAGAAATAAAAATAAATTCATAGTTTAGCGCATGTAGAAATACCTCATAACCTCACGTACAAGGCTAGCATATACAATCCAACAGGATATTACTGTTCAGCAAATCAAGATTTTTAAACTGATACCTCACAAGGTATGTATTGTACAAAACAGATCATAATTATAAGACTGGGGTGAAGGGGGGGGCGGGAAGAAAGCCCAAGAGAGGTTGCTAGGTAGATAGGAAGTAGCTCAGGGAAACAGCAGCAAGGGGTGTAACTGTGCCAACCTTGGCTGCTGGGTACAGGGTCCCTAGGCTTCTAGCAGTGTAGAGGGAAAGCCTGGGTTCCCCTACTTGCCGACAAGGTGGCCTGAGTCATGAAGAGGGAGCACCCTGAGTCACAGAGAGAGAGGGGCCCCTGCACAAGCAACCGACGGAAAGGGGAGGCTGGCTAAAAGCCAATTCCCAGACCCAGCTGCAAGGAAGGGCTGCTGTGGTGAGTGGACCCCTGTACAGGTAGGTTGGCAGATTTTTACAGGGAGCTCCTCCTACAAGAGAGGATGTCAGAGAGTTGCCCCACTAAGAGGGAATGGGTCCAGATCCCCTGTGACTCATTAGCTGCCTCCAATGGGGCCTGAGAGAGGGCACCTGGGCTCTGTGAAGAGCCAGGCAGTGGCTGGGAAGGACGAGGAATGGGAAGCAGGAACAGGGCATTCCTGGGGGTGTCACACAAGGCTGGAGAAAGGGCAGGAATTGGGAGCTGCTTGGAGAAGAGCAGAGGAAGAGAATGAAGTGACGAGAGTTGATGGGATGGGGCTGGCCACAGGCAGGGAACCTCGCAGGGGAAAAGACTCAGGCAGGAGCCCCTAGGTAAAGTGGAAGAATCGGCTCAGCCCAGGACTAGGCCAAACCCTAGAGCAGATCGAGGGACGTGATCGTTCCCCTCTATTCGACACTGGTGAGGCCTCATCTGGAGTACTGTGTCCAGTTTTGGGCCCCACACTACAGGAAGGATGTGGATAAATTGGAAAGAGTACAACGAAGGGCAACGAAAATGATTAGGGGTCTAGAGCACATGACTTATGAGGAGAGGCTGAGGGAGCTGGGATTGTTTAGTCTGCAGAAGAGAAGAATGAGGGGGGATTTGATAGCTGCTTTCAACTACCTGAAAGGGGGTTTCAAAGAGGATGGCTCTAGACTGTTCTCAATGGTAGCAGATGACAGAACGAGGAGTAATGGTCTCAAGTTGCAATGGGGGAGGTTTAGATTGGATATTAGGAAAAACTTTTTCACTAAGAGGGTGGTGAAACACTGGAATGCGTTACCTAGGGAGGTGGTAGAATCTCCTTCCTTAGAGGTTTTTAAGGTCAGGCTTGATAAAGCCCTAGCTGGGATGATTTAACTGGGACTTGGTCCTGCTTTGAGCAGGGGGTTGGACTAGATGACCTTCTGGGGTCCCTTCCAACCCTGATATTCTATGATTCTATGATTCTATGAAACCCCAGGAGCTCAGTGTTACATTCATGCCATACACACAGACTGGTCAGATCTCACTGGGAGATTGCAACATCCCACTGTTTAATTCTTCGACTCCAGAACTTTAACATGCAAGAACCAAAGCCAGGGAGAGAGAACATAAGAACAGCCAGATTGGGTCAGACCAAAGGTCCATCTAGCTCAGTATCCTGTCTTCTGACAGTGGCCAATGCCAGGTGTCCCTGAGGGAATGAACAGAACAGGGAATCATCAAGTGATCCATCCCCTGTGCCCATTCCCAGCTTCTGGCAAACAGAGGCTAGGGACACCATCCCTGCCTATCCTGGCTAATAGCCATTGATGGACCTGTCCTCCATAAAAGTATCTAGTTCATTTTTGAACCCTGTTATAGTTTTGGCCATCACAATATCCTCTGGCAAAGAGTTTCACAGGTTGACTGTGCGTTGTGGGAAGAAACACTTCCCTATATTATAAACCAGCTGCCTAGTAATTTCATTTAGTGCCCCCTAGTTTTTGTGTTATGAGAAGGGGTAAATAACACTTCCCTATTTACTTTCTCCACACTCATTATGATCTTATAGACCTCGATCATATCCCTCCTTGGTTGTCTTTTCCAGGCTGAAAAGTCACAGTCTCTCTAATCTCCTCATATGGAAGTTGTTCCAGACCCCTCATCATTTTTGTTGCCCTTCTCTGTACCTTTTCCAATTCCAATACATCTTTTTTGAGATGGGCAACCACATCTTCACACAGTATTGAAGCTGTGGGCGTACCATGGATTTATACAGAGGCAATATGATATATTCTGCCCTATTATCTATCCCTTTCTTAATTATTCCCAGCATTCTGTTGGGGACACCAGGCATGGCCACTAGGTAACTCAAGGGGATGGAAGACCACAAGTGTCGATGAAGCCCCCTCGCTCTAGGCCCAGAGGCCCCCCCTTCCCTTTTCTGCCTGGAGATACTCACAGCAGTCATGCTGAGAAGTTTGCAACAGTGTATTGCAGGCGCAGACTGGCTGGAGCAAGATTAGGTCAAGCAGGACAGGAATGTTAGATAGTGCTGAACAAACAACTCCATATATGGGGGAATAGATGATAAGAGGAAAAAGGGGAACTGGCTGGTATACCAGATTGGCTATATGGATACTCAGGGCAGCTTGCTATTGGATAAGCATGCTAAAGAATGAATGTATAAAATATGTGTAACTGCTTGCACTGGTGTGCAGGATTTGAGATTGTTGTCTCCCAGTACCGCTTGAAGCTTCAAATAAACTTTTCTACTTCTCCACCCCGTTGTGATTATTGGGCGACGCACGCCAGGCAACGAATCCAGCTGTTGCTTGCCTCGGGCACTCTGTGCCAGCAACAGTTTTTGGCGTCCCTGGGTGGGCCAGAGGCTACAACACAAGCCTTGCCCAGATCTCTTGCGGGGACCGGCGGGTGAGAACTCCGACCGACGCCAAGTGCACACCATTGTGATTCCCGGGGGCCTCGGAGGGGCATAGCCCAACCAGCCCCGTAGGGCACAACGTTGCAACGCGCCTGATAAGTGGAGAAGTGCCGCGGGCGACGGTGGGGAACCGGTCCTTCGGATAAGGTAGGAACCTTTTGAAATCTGGATTGTCTGCTCTGTTTTGAACCTGGGGATGCCCAGAGTTACCCTGTAGGCATGGGACAGGGACAGAGCTCGGGAGGGAGGGCACAGTGTACGCCCCTAGAGTGTATCCTGGCAAATTGGAAGGTATTTGGATCGGATCTGATGACGAAGAATAAATTAAAACGATACTGTACAGTTGACTGGCCTCAATATCAACTAGAGGACCAGGAGCGGTGGCCACCAGGAGGGTCAATTAATTACAATACGATCCTCCAATTACTTTTGTTCTGTCAGCGAATGGGGAAATGGAATGAACATCTGTATGCGCACTTGTTTTTGGCTTTGTGTAATTGATCAGATGTCTTACAGCAATGTAATTTGACTCCGACTGGTTCGGTAGTGGCTAATGTTAGTCCCCAGACCCCCACCCCAACTGTGATGGCAGGTCCGGTGCCTGCCTGATAGGGCCCTACAGTGGGCTTATATCCTTTACTTACCGAAACTAAAATCTCCCGTACTGGTGCGGAAGGGCGTCCGGCCACGACTATGCAGGTTTATACCCATGTGCCCTTTAATCCTATGGATCTGCTGCTTTCAAAGTACAGGCTGGGGAGTTTTCCACCAACCCGAGAAGGTTTATTTCAGTTTTTGAGGGCTCCCTTAGCAGCTATAAGCCAGAATGGGACGATTGCAACGTCCTCCTGCACACCTTATTGTCTGAGGTCGAACAACAACAGGTCGTGTCCAAGGCTAAGGAGGAGGCACAGAGACAGTACAACCAGGATCGTAATAATGTCCCTGACCCGGATGAGCAGGTCCCCCAAGTAGACCCCAGGTGGAACCCAAATGATCCTGCAGGTATGACCCGGCTTACCACCTATAAGCAGTTGCTTTTGCATGGACTCCGTTACTCGGCTGTCCGACATAATAATTGGGCAAAACCGTATGAGGTAATGCAGGATCTAAAGGAAAGCCCAGGGGCCTTCCTACAGCGTATTCTGGATGCTATTCGACAGAACACCAATGCAGACCCCGATGATCAGGAAACTGAGGCAATCATTAAGGGAATTTTCACGAGCAGAGCAGCCCCTGATATTAAGAGAAAGTTACAGAAAAAAGAGGATCTAATGGGCATGACCATGGCACAAATCTTAGAGACTGCAAACCGAGCTTATAGTCTAAGGGAGGCAGAAAAGGAGAAAAAGCAAGTTAGAATGATGGTAGCGGCGGTACAGGCCTGCACTACGGGAAGTGGCCGGGGAGGAAGGGGCCGTGGACGCGGACATCCGGGCCCGCAGGAGAGACGACTGGGTCGCAACCAGTGTGCCTTGTGTAGACAAGAGGGACACTGGAAGAATGAGTGCCCAGAGAGGAATGGAAAGGGGGGCGCTCCTATGATGGCAATGGAGG
This sequence comes from Dermochelys coriacea, assembly GCF_009764565.3. NCBI lineage: Eukaryota > Metazoa > Chordata > Testudines > Dermochelyidae > Dermochelys > Dermochelys coriacea. Next base: position 15,030,218 of record NC_050091.1, read on the forward strand.
AACAGGAATAGGGGTGTCAGGGGGGACGGACTGCCCTGCCCCCGGAACCCCGAGTAAAGATGCGGGTTGAAAGTTCGGAAATAGACTTTTTAGTGGACTCTGGAGTGGCACGAACTGCCGTGAATCGACCCCTTCAGTTGCCGGTAGCAGACTCCCTTACCGTGGTGGGCGCCCCAGGCAGAGGCACCAAGTGCCCAGTGTATGCCCCAGGGGATGCGCTTTGGGAAACAGGACTATATCTCACAAGCTGGTCTATCTCCCCGAGTGCCCAATGCCTCTGCTGGGACGGGATCTGCTTTGTCACCTAGGCGCCACCTTGCAGTTTACTCAAGACGAAATAACCCTTCCCTACCCCCCGAGAATGCAGGGATCATGACCCTTACAGTTGAGCCCTCAGCTATGCAAGCCCCAGAATGGAGCCTGTGGGAAGACCGGATGTACCCTCTAGTGTGGGCAGCGGAGGTCCCAGGAAAAGCTACCCATCAAGTCCCTGTTAAGGTTGAGCTCCTGCCAGGAAAAGGCCCGATGCGCGTTAAACAGTATCCAATTGCGAGGGAAGCCAGAGAAGGTTTACAGGACACTATAGATCGGTTCCTAACATATGGAATCCTGTGGGAATGCCAGTCAGCCTGGAACACTCCCATCCTGCCCATACGAAAACCTGATGGCACGTATCGCTTGGTACAGGATCTGAGGGTGGTTAATGAACGGGTTAAAACTCTGCACCCCCTGGTTCTGAATCCGTATACCTTACTGGCTTCTGTAGGAGGCCAGTATACCCGTTTTTTGGTCCTTGATTTGAAAGATGCGTTCTTCGCTATTCCCGTAGATACCTCGCCCAAGAAATCTTTTCTTTTGAGTGGGAGGACACAAAAAGGATGAAAAAGCAACTATGCTGGACAGTATTGGCCCAGGGATTTAAAAATTCCCCCACCCTTTTTGGCCAGGCTTTGGTCAGGAATCTGGAAGAGTGGAATAATGAGGAGGGGGCTCTTCTTCTTCAATATGTAGATGATTTGTTAATTGCTACAGTGGGCCTAACCCCGTGCCTCAAAGCCACTGTGGGTCTCCTGAATTTTATTGGCCTCAGAGGATATCGGGTATCGAGAAGCAAAGCTCAAATTGCCCTCCCGATGGTACAATTCCTGGGGTTCCACATAAGGCAGGGGGAGCATCAGCTTTCCAATGAGAGGAAGGAGGCTGTCTGCCAGGTTCCCGTTCCCATTAATTGTAAACGCCTCAGAGCCTTCCTGAGCATGGCGGGGTTCTGTCGGATATGGATCCCGGAATTTGGACTGTGGGCTAGACCCCTGTATGATTGTGTAAAAGGAGCAGATCATGACCCCTTCTATTGGACCCCAGAGGCCGACAGGGCATTTAAATCTTGAAAAGGAAGTTGATGGAAGCTCCGGCTCTGGGCCTCCCGGATCTCACTAAGCTGTTTCAGTTGTATGTACATGAACGAAAGGGGGTGGCCCTAGGAGTGCTCACACAGTTGTTGGGAGCATGGAAACGTCCCGTGGCCTATTTCTCTAAGCAGCTGGACCAAGTGGCAAAGGGATGGCCAGCGTGCCTGCGGGCAGTTGCAGCCACAGTCCTGACGCTGGCTGAAGCTGAGAAACTAACTTTGGGAGGGACAATACAGATATATACCCCTCATATGGTCCGAGCCTTATTGGATGCAAAGGGAGGCCTTTGGCTCACGCAGGCTTGGATGGCTAAGTACCAGGCTAAACTTCTGGAGAACTCTGAAGTTACCTTACAGTCTTGCCCCTCCCTTAACCCCGCCACCCTCTTACCGGAGACTGAGGAACAGGAACATGATTGTTTAGAGATCATAGATGCCCAATATTCTAGCCTCCCGGACTTAAAAGATATACCCCTCCTAACTGCAGATCATGAGTGGTATACTGATGGTAGCAGCACTGTGATAAATGAGCAAAGGAGGGCGGGCTATCCTATCGTAACCCTCCATGACACCGTGGAAGCCAAGGGTTTGTCCACTGGGACCTCTGCCCAGCTGGCTGAACTAGTCACCCTGACCCATGCGCTTGAACTGTCAAAAGGAAAGTGGGTCAATGTTTTTACCGATTCAAAATATGCCTTTGGAGTGCTACCTGCTCATGCTGGTTATGGAAGCAAAGGGGAATGCTGACAGCTCAAGGCTCCCCAGTCAAGTATGGGCCCCAAATCCTCCGGCTCCTAGAAGCCGTACAACTCCCCTCGGAAGTGGCGGTGGTACGCTGTAAAGCCCATCAAAGGGAAGATCAAGATATGGCCAGGGGTAACGCCCGGGCAGATAGAGAGGATAAGCATGCTGCCACCCTGATATCCCCTCAGACTGAGAATGCCCATATGCATGCCCTTATCCCATCCGTGGGGGAACTTCCGACCCCCCAGTACTCTGGAGAGGAGAGACAGCTAACCGACAAACTCGGTCTCCAGGAAAAGGAGGGATGGCTCCATTCCCCGGAAGGGAAGGTCCTTCTACCAAAGGGCCTGATCCAGCCAGAGTTACAGAAATTACATCAAACCACTCATGCTGGCAGGGAAACACTTATCCAACTGATGGGAAAATACTTTATAACTTCTGGACTCCGACCCCTGGCTACCCAGGTACAGGCGGACTGCTTAGTCTGCCAAAAGAATAACCCCCAACCAGGACATCCAGGGCCACCCGCTGCTCTGGAACCCACTCCGGGCCTCGGACGGTTGTGGCAAATAGATTTTACTGAGTTTCCTCGGACCCAAGGGTACAAATATCTCCTTGTCTTAGTGGATCGATTCAGCGGATGGCCAGAAGACTTCCCATGCCGCAATTGCACTGCCAGGACGGTGGCCCTTAAGTTTGTTAAGG